>NW_024039127.1:1172500-1347500 GCF_016077235.1 Cyprinodon tularosa | reverse complement strand
TGAAGGATGATGGATGGATGAGGATGGATGATGGATGATGGATGGATGGATGATGTGGATATGGAATGGATGGGATGGATGGAGGATGATGATGGATGGATGGATATGGATGGATGGATGGATGGATGATGGATGGAGATGGATGGATGATGGATGGATGGATGGATGATGATGGATGGATGGATGGATGATGGATGGATGGATGGATGAGATTGATGGATGGAGGATGATGGATGATGGATGGATGGATGATTGGATGGATGATGGATGGATGAGGAGATGGATGATGGATAAGGATGTGATGGATGGATGAGATGGATATGGATGATGATTAATGTTGATGATGACATTATGATGGATGATTGATGATGATGAGATGATATATGATATGATGGAGGATGATGGATGATGGCATGTGATTATATATGATGGAATGGATTATGGCATGCTATGATGGATGGATTATGGATGATTGATCAGGATTGATGTCATATGTATATTGATAATAATGGATATTGATATATGGATGGATGGATGAATGATATGGATGTGATGATGATGGATATATGGATGGATGGACATGATATGGAATATGATGATGTGATGGATGGCATTGATGATATGGATTATGATATGATGGAATGTTATATGGATGATTGATGCATGGATGATATGGATGGATTCTATATGATGAATTGCAATTGTATTATGATGATGGATATGACAGATGGGCATGTGATTTAGATACATGATATGATATTCATGGATGTATGGCATATCTTGGATATGATGGATGATATTATTGGCATGATGTTATGTCATGATATGATGATGATTGATGGAATGGATGATTATATATGGATGATTATTGGATGATGGATGATGGATATGATATGGATGGATGATGGATTATTTAGGATGATGGATGATTGCATGAATTATGGAATGATGGATGATGGATTATCGATGGTATGCATGATGCATGATGATGATGGATGGAGTATGATTATGATGGAATTATGATGATTGATTGGATGCATTGGATAAGTGATCGGATTGATGTATGGATGGATGAGCATATGGATTGATATGATATGATGATGGATGATGGATGATTGAGAGATTAGGCATGGATATGATGGATGATGGATGTAATGATTTATGGATGGTGGCATATGATGATGGTATGGATGTATATGGCATTGTATGATGGCATATATGATGATGGCATGGATCAGGTCATGATGTGCATGGATTCATGGATGGATTTGGATGGATATGGTATTGAATGTATTCAGCAGGATTCATGTGCATTCATCATTTCATGCATGGATCATATGCATGATCATTATTCATGATTATACTATATGATTGATGCATCATTAAAATAGATGCATGTCATAGAAGCGATATCATGATCATTCATTCATTCATTCGATTCATATAATGCATGTCATGGATCATTCATATGTTCATGATGTCAGGCATTAGTCATATGATAGGCATGATGCATGTCATGATGCATTCGATCATGTATACATTCATTCATGCATTCATCATTCAGGCATTCATGTCATATTCATGTCATTGACATGATCATCATGATCATGGTCAATTATAATCATCATATTCATTGATTCATTCATGTCATATTCATGCATGCATTCAATTCATGCATATTGCATTCATTCAGTATCATATCAATTCAGCATGTTCATGCATGCACATGATGTCATATATATCATCATGATCATTCATCTATGTCATTATCATGTCATGTCGAGGATCATGATTCAATATCATTATTCATCATTGAAATAGTATAGAGTTCAATACATTCAGTCATCATTCATCATTATCAGTAACAAATCATGCATTCATTCATTCTTTCATTCATCAGATTACATTCATAATTCATTCACCATATATCAGGTTCGATCATGTCATCTGCATTCTCTTATCAGCTATCATCATCATTCATTCATTCATCAGTTCATTCATGTCATACATTCATTCATCCATCATGCATTCATACAACAGATATCAATTTTCAGCATACTTCATTCATCATTCAAATTTCATCACTTTGCAATTCAGTCTTTCATAGCATTGATAATTCTATCTATCATTACATTCATCCATTCATTCAATTCATTATCATAAGTCTCATTCATGATATCATTTATCATTATTATCATATACATTCCAAATGTCAATGTCATCATCATGCATTCATCATCATCATTTTCATGTCATCTATCATTACATCATGCATTCATCATTCAGTTCATTCATCATCATTTCATTCACGTCTGCTTATTCATCATTCATTTCACATTTCATGCATTCAGTTCATTGCCAATCATTCATTGCTGTCATTCATCAGTCTCATTCATGTTCATTTCATTCTAGTTCATGCATCATATCATTCATGTCACTTTACAGTTGCATCATTCTATTAGCAGTCTTCATTCATCCTGTCATTCTTAGTTCAGCTGCAGCTTAGACTCTGAGATCATTGCCATTCATTCATCATATCTCATTCATTCATTCATTCATCATCATCAGTGATTCAATTCTACAGTTCATGTCATCTGCATTTCATGTTATCATCTAATGTTGCAGCATGTCTTATTTCATGTGTCATTTCTCATGTCAACTTCATTCTCTTTCATCTCATGACATTCTCATCTATGTCAGTTTTCTAGGGGGCTTACTGTTCATCAATTCCATTCATGTCATTCTATGCATTCATTCATTCTAATTCATCTTCGTCATTCAGTCCATCAGCGATGGTCATCAGTCTCATCCTTTCGGGAGTTCATTCCGATCAAGCATGTCATTCTTCATTCATATTCATTTATTTTTCATCATTCATCATTCATTCATCATTCAGTTCATTCATTCATCATTCATCATTCGGTAATCTTATATCCTTACATTCATTCATTCACATTCATTCACAGTCATTCATTCATCAATCCACATTCACATCATTCATTCATTCATTCAATTCTTTATTCATTTCCCTTCATCATTTCATTCATTCATTTTTCCCTTTCATTTTTCCCTTCATTTTTTCATTCATTCATTTTTCATTCACTCACTTTTATTATTTTCATTCATTCAATCACCCCTTATTCATTTTATTCCCTTTTTTTAAAATTAAAACAGTCATTTTTTTTCATTTTCTCTTTTCAGCCCCAACACAAAAAAACCCCACCCCCCCCCCCAATCACCCCTTCCCCTTTTCCCCCTCCTTCACCCCCAAAAACACCCCACCCTTTAAAACCCTAATTAAAACGGGCCCAAACCCCCCCCCATTTTGCACCCCTTTACCCTTTTAAAAAAAACTCTTTTCCCCCACAAAACAACATGAGATTAAAAAAAAAAATTTTTTTTAACTTTTAAAAAAAAAAAACATCCCCTTTTACCCTTTTCAACACAAAAATTAAATTTAAAATTAAAACAAATCCCCTTTTTTTCATTTAATTTTAAAAAATCTATTATTTTAAAAAACTTTTTAACTTATAAAAAAACCCTTTCCAAAATTCCCCTTTAAAACATTTATCTAAACATTTTATGTAAAAAAAATTATTTATTTAAAATTACATAAAAAAAATTTACAATTAACCCTTTAATCTATATATTTTTATTTAAATTTTTTTTCACAATCCATAATTTTATGCTGTGTCTATGCATCAGCCTTTAAAAATGGTTGAGTTTTCTTTCTGTTAAAATGCAATATATTTCTGTCTACTTTTAAGGCTAGGCTTAGATAAAGCTTCTAGTTAGAGTGGCTCAGGTTATCCTGATCTATCTCTATAGTTCTGCTGCTATAGGCTTAGACTACTGGAGGACATAGGGACCCCTTTTTCATCATTCTGCTTCATTCTATCTCTGTTCTCCCACTCTGCAGAATTGGTTAGTTCAATCTCTAACGTTCTGCTCTCTCTGCTTTTTCTGTTGTTGTTTCTAGATGTTGGAGATCGGCCTGTTTTCCAGTGTAGTCCTGTTTCTCTGACTGTGACTAACTGGATGTGCTCTCTTCATCCTCTGACATGGGAGCTGGCTCGGAGCTCGTCTGCCTGGCTGTGTGTTTCCTGGACGGGGCCGCCTGTGGAGCTGGTTGACAGTTGCCTTTTGTATCTATGCTTCTTTTTCTATGTCTGCTTCTGTCTCCTTGAACCCCAGTGGGCCTCAGCAGATGGCCGCTCACACTGAGCCTGGTTCTGCTGGAGGTTTCTTCCTGTTCAAAGGGAGTTTTTCCTCTCCACTGTCGCTACAAGCATGCTTAGTGTGAGGGATTGCTGAAGAGTCAATGAGTCGATGCAATCAGCTGGTTTTCCTTAGATAGAAAACTTTGAATCAATCTGACTGGATGATCTGGTGAACTGGAAAGTGACCTGAGATGACGTGTGTTGAGCGAAATACAACAAGCACTACAAAAACGACAGCATCATCCACTTCATAAAGAATGACCACATTGACATTTCACAGTGAATTACTTTCTATTTTCTAACGTTAGACCCAATGTCTAACTCAGTCAAGACTAATCTTAGTCTACAGACTATCCTATAGGATCCATCGGCTATAGATGGATTTATTGCTTAGTTCATCCACTGACTGGGAAATTACCAGTGGAACGTCTTCCTGCAGCCAGAAAACTACTTGTTTTTGCAGCCACATGCTGCACATGGAGGCACTCTGACTGTGCATCATCAGTGGGAGTAGGGAGTACCAATATGGCGGCCGATGGCTTCACTTTTTTCGGGCTATCAGCATTGCAGCAGCTCCCTCTGCTGTCTTACAAACTGATCCTCGGTGCGCATGCTCAGAGGAGGCGATGAGCGCCACCGGGATGCTGCCTTCACGGACCACTCCGGTTCTGTTTCACATCGTTTGCTGCAGCAGAAAAGCAGCTGAACCGAAGCAGAGTCCTGCTGCTCTGACTCACCTGTTCACGTGTTTCCGGAAACTTGAAATGCAACTATCAGTCGCTGAATGAGAAAATGCCGGAATGAATTTAAAATCCTCTCTAAATGAAGATCGGATCAGACTCATCATCAGGGGCAGGAATGGTTGGTTCACTGACTTTATTTTCACCTCTGATGCAGATTAATTCCCGATGAGGGGCGAGCTGTAGAATCAGGTTAAAACACCATGAAGGAAATAAACACCCATCAGAATGATAGTTTTACACATAAAAGCATGATTAATAATCATAACATGATTCAGCATCTGTCCAGATGCTGTCCAAGCAAAGAGTCAGTGGTCGATGGGGAGAATTCCGACTCTCAGTGCGGGCCATGAAGGCAGCAGTGGAGCAGGCGGAGTAGCTGAGGGTCTCTGCTCGGTGAGTCAAATTAAAGCCTCTATTCCCATTAATCTCTGTGTTTTATCCCATCCGGGTGCCGCCCTGTTCACTCCGGACACATGTGAGCTCACAGAACCGGAGCAGGAGCTCCGGGGGCCGCAGGAGGACACTCCGACCACCGCCGAGGGGCTCCGGAGTGCAGCTATACATGTCTGCTTCGGCGCCTTTGCTCGTATGGAGGGGTTTCTGAGCGCGTGCACGTGAATCAGTGACAGGTAGACGGCGAGCAGCATGAAGTTCGGTCCAGTTCTGATGGTCTCTGGGACGGGTTCAGCTGCAAATACTGTCTGCAAGGTCTTACAGCTGTACGGTCCCACAGCTGACTACATCTCCCAGCATGCTTTGCTGAAATCCGAGGAAGGTTTTCCTCTATGCTCTGGGTCTATCTGGGTCCTCTGATAAAAAACGATTCTGTTCTTTCACCCAAACTACCCGAAAATTCTATTCAGTTTATTTCTATAGCTCCAATTCACATCATGTCATCTCCAGTCACTTTCCAGTTCACCAGATCATCCAGTCAGATTGATTCAAAGTTTTCTATCTAAGGAAAACCAGCTGATTGCATCGACTCATTGACTCTTCAGCAATCCCTCACACTAAGCATGCTTGTAGCGACAGTGGAGAGGAAAAACTCCCTTTGAACAGGAAGAAACCTCCAGCAGAACCAGGCTCAGTGTGAGCGGCCATCTGCTGAGGCCCACTGGGGTTCAAGGAGACAGAAGCAGACATAGAAAAAGAAGCATAGATACAAAAGGCAACTGTCAACCAGCTCCACAGGCGGCCCCGTCCAGGAAACACACAGCCAGGCAGATGAGCTCCGAGCCAGCTCCCATGTCAGAGGATGAAGAGAGCACATCCAGTTAGTCACAGTCAGAGAAACAGGACTACACTGGAAAACAGGCCAAGCTCCAACATCTAGAAACAAAGGTGTTGATGGCAGCAGCACAGCTGATATTTCTCTCCAGGATGGAGTCACAGCCAAACAGGAACAGACCAGATGAAGCTACTATGAGAAAAAGCAGAGAGAGCAGAACGTTAGAGATTGAACTAACAGATTCTGCAGAGTGGGAGAATAGAGATAGAATGATGAAAAAGGGGTCCCTATGTCCAATGGTGTAATGACACAACAATATGCCTGTAAGCAACATTATCTGGTTGGGCCCCACATGTAGTACAGCTGACCATAAATGTCCCCGATTCATACATACTTCATCATTTCATCATTCTTCATCAGACATGGATATACTTCAGTATATTCTGCTGAAGTATACCCCCCCCCCCCCCCCCCCCCCCCCTCACCCACGCTCTCTCCATTCCTCTCCTGGTCGCCATCTTTACTCACTGTAGCATCAACGTCCACCTCTTCGGTTCTTTGAAAGAACGTGTTTATTTTGGGAAGTTTTTTCCATTCTTCCAGCGTCTCTTCTTTCCTTTTTCTTTTCTGGAATCCGCTTAAGTATCTAATTTTGGTATCCATCGTCGCTAACACACTGTACGTAACGTTATGGTTTAATTTTCGCTCTGGATTACCCATAATTCCAAGTCGTATTGTGAAAAAAATGAAACTTTTTGCACCAGTACATCTGCAAAGAGACTTCCCAGTCCAGAATTGTGTAGGGGGCCTACCAGGTGTTAGTGACAGGGCCCCTAAGAGGTCGGGGCCCCTAAACAACTGAAGTCTTTGCTTATCGATATTTACACCATTACCCTTGTCCTCCAGCAGCCTAAGCCTATAGCAGCATAATTAGACTTAGACAGATTTTATTTGTCATTTTGTTAACACAACTGTAAAACAAAAAGGAATTTCTTTAGAACAGCTCTCTGGACAATTTCATCTTTTTTAAAAGTGCGCCTTGAAAAAATAACAAAAATGACTGTAAATTTTAAAAAATATGATATACACTCACCGGCCACTTTATTAGGTACCCCATGCTAGTAACGGGTTGGACCCCCTTTTGCCTTCAGAACTGCCTCAATTCTTGGTGGCATAGATTCAACAAGGTGCTGGAAGCATTCCTCAGGGAGTTTGGTCCATATTGACATGATGGCATCACACAGTTGCCGCAGATTTGTCGGCTGCACATCCATGATGCGAATCTCCCGTTCCACCACATCCCAAAGATGCTCTATTGGATTGAGATCTGGTGACTGTGGAGGCCATTTGAGTACAGTGAACTCATTGTCATGTTCAAGAAACCAGTCTGAGATGATTCCAGCTTTATGACATGGCGCATTATCCTGCTGAAAGTAGCCATCAGAAGTTGGGTACATTGTGGTCATAAAGGGATGGAGATGGTCAGCAACAATACTCAGGTAGGCTGTGACGTTGCAACGATGCTCAATTGGTACCAAGGGGCCCAAAGAGTGCCAAGAAAATATTCCCCACACCATGACACCACCACCACCAGCCTGAACCGTTGATACAAGGCAGGATGGATCCATGCTTTCATGTTGTAGACGCCAAATTCTGACCCTACCATCCGAATGTCGCAGCAGAAATCGAGACTCATCAGACCAGGCAACGTTTTTCCAATCTTCTATTGTCCAATTTCCATGAGCTTGTGCAAATTGTAGCCTCAGTTTCCTGTTCTTAGCTGAAAGGAGTGGGACCCGGTGTGGTCTTCTGCTGCTGTAGCCCATTTGCCTCAAAGTTCCACGTACTGTGCGTTCAGAGATGCTCTTCTGCCCACCTTGGTTGTAACGGGTGGTTATTTGAGTAACTGTTGCCCTTCTATCAGCTCCAACCAGTCTGGCCATTCTCCTCTGACCTCTGGCATCCACAAGGCATTTCCGCTCACAGAACTGCCGCTCACTGGATGTTTTTTCTTTTTCGGACCATTCTCTGTAAACCCTAGAGATGGTTGTGCGTGAAAATCCCAGTAGATCAGCAGTTTCTGAAATACTCAGACCAGCCCTTCTGGCACCAACAATCATGCCACGTTCAAAGTCACTCAAATCACCTTTCTTTCCCATACTGATGCTCGCTTTGAACTGCAGGAGATTGTCTTGACCATGTCTACATGCCTAAATGCACTGAGTTGCCACCATGTGATTGGCTGCTTAGAAATTAAGTGTTAACGAGCAGTTGGACAGGTGTACCTAATAAAGTGGCCAGTGAGTGTATATAATAATAAAATACAATAACCCATTTTATCCAGCAGTTCATCAGTGTGATGGCGGTGGGGAAGACGCTGCTGCAGAACCTGCTGGTCCTGCATTGAATGCTGGGAAGCCTCTTCCCAGAGGGCAGCAGGGAGAACAGTCCACGGGGTGGGGGTGAGGGGTCATTGATGATGTCACAGGCTCAGGACACGCAGCGCTGGGATGAAATGTCTTTAATGGAGGGAAGAGGAGCCCCCATGATCCTCTCTGCTGTTCTCACCTTCTTCCAGTCTGAGGCGCTGCAGCCGTGAGCAGCAGAGATGGCGTCCTCAGCGGAGCGGAAAGATGTTCTAAAGCGTTCTCTAAAAAACAGCTGCAACCATTGCTGTCTCTGATTCTTCTTCTCTGCTTTGATCCCGTCTGTTTTTTCCTTCAGGTGGTCGAAATCCGACAATCAATTAACCGATTGATGATTGGCGGCTCGTCGGCTGATGGGGTCACTGCGTCGGAATTCCTCCTGAGCAGCATGGACTCTGAGGCCACGCCCACAGACTGCGGGACGCCTCCTCATTGGCCATGGTAGCAGAGGGTACGGCACTGCGCCACATCCTGAGATGGAACATTTGGACGAGCTGAGTTTGGGGGCGGGGCTTGAAGTGGGAGGTAAGATGGACGTTTGTCCCTTCGACCAATGTCTGAAAACAAGCCCATAGCACCAGCCCTCCACCACCGTACCTTACAGTTAGTTCTAGGGTTCTTTTTCTTCCTCGACCTTTAACCTGTTTATCCTGAAGCTCTTCTGAGCTTCTGCCTTAACCTGAGATGTTCTCTCTGTAGAATGATGACCTTTGACCCTCCCCAGGCGAGCATACAGCATCAGGGAGGCCTTCTCTCTTAACCCCCCCCCTGAGAAATCAGAGTGAGTCCTTGTTGTTCTGACCCAGATTCTGTTGGTTCTGCAGAGGAAACAGAGGAGGCGGTGCTTTGTCATCTTCCTCAACCAACCGGGTGGGATGCGCTGACCACGAAGACCAGGAGAATGGAGGAGGAGGAGCGATGGCGGCGGCTGTTCCCTGAACTCAGGAATTGCTCCATCGTCGTCATCCGTCCTCGGGCAGAGCAGCTGAAGATGTGGGAACAGAGGGGGTCTGAAAGAAGGAGCAGCCTGCGGGTCAGGTCGCGAAACCTGATGTCGAACTGGGACTGGATGGAGCCGCTGGAGCCGGGGAACGGCGACGGAAGAACAAAAAGGTTCGTCAAGAAGGTGCAGGTAAAACTAGCGGCTGAGAACGTCCCTGAAGATAGTCCTGGGAAACCCCAGAGCAGGCTGACGCTGAAGCACTGTCCAGAAGCAGCCTCTGGCTCCGCCCACGTGGACAACAATGACCTCCCACGCATGGACCACTCCTACTGCCTGGATTCAATCAGCCAATCAGAAGAGGACAGGTAAGAGTCGTTGGTGTTTGTTCTAGAGCTGCGTTCACAGCGAACTGGAACCAGTCATTTCCATGTAGAGATGCGTTCAGGAGCAACTAGACGGTCGGCAATGCCAGGTGCAGTGGACAGAGAGAGGGAAGCTAATTTTCACAAAGCTAACGTTGCGTTATTTGCTCCGGCCGGATATGGTTGTGATGAAGGGAAAGTTTGGCAGAACAGACTGAGATCAGCCTGAGAGCAGCTCCGGGTTTTCCTAAAGACTGGATGCCGCTGTTCGGCCCTCCGCCAGCGTTCGGCCATCCCCTATTTGTTCCTCCCCTGTCCGGCCGTCCTCAGTTCCGCCGAACCGTGTTCCTCCGTCCCCTGTTCGGCCGTCCTCATTTCCGCCGTACTGTGTTCCTCCGTTCCCTGTTCGGCCGTCCTCATTTCCGCCGAACCGTGTTCCTCCGTTCCCTGTTCGGCCGTCCTCATTTCCGCCGTACTGTGTTCCTCCGTTCCCTGTTCGAACGTCCACAGTTCCGCCGTACCGTGTTCCTCCGTCACCTGTTCGAACGTCCACAGTTCCGCCGTACCGTGTTCCTCCGTCACCTGTTCGAACGTCCACAGTTCCGCCGTACCGTGTTCCTCCGTCCCCTGTTCGAACGTCCACAGTTCCGCCGTACCGTGTTCCTCCGTCCCCTGTTCGAACGTCCACAGTTCCGCCGTACCGTGTTCCTCCGTCCCCTGTTCGAACGTCCACAGTTCCGCCGTACCGTGTTCCTCCGTCCCCTGTTCGGCCGTCCTCATTTCCGCCGTACTGTGTTCCTCCGTTCCCTGTTCGGCCGTCCTCATTTCCGCCGTAACGTGTTCCTCCGTCCCCTGTTCGGCCGTCCACAGTTCCGCCATACCGTGTTCCTCCGTCCCCTGTTCGGCCGTCCTCATTTCCGCTGTACCGTGTTCCTCCGTTCCCTGTTCGGCCGTCCACAGTTCCGCCATACCGTGTTCCTCCGTCCCCTGTTCGAACGTCCACAGTTCCGCCGTACCGTGTTCCGCCGTCCTCAGTTCCGCCGTACCGTGTTCCTCCGTCCCCTGTTCGGCTGTCCACAGTTCCGCCATACCGTGTTCCTCCGTTCCCTGTTCGGCTGTCCACAGTTCCGCCATACCGTGTTCCTCCGTTCCCTGTTCGGCCGTCCTCATTTCCGCCGTACTGTGTTCCTCCGTTCCCTGTTCGGCCGTCCTCATTTCCGCCGTACTGTGTTCCTCCGTCACCTGTTCGAACGTCCACAGTTCCGCCGTACCGTGTTCCTCCGTCACCTGTTCGAACGTCCACAGTTCCGCCGTACCGTGTTCCTCCGTCCCCTGTTCGAACGTCCACAGTTCCGCCGTACCGTGTTCCTCCGTCCCCTGTTCGAACGTCCACAGTTCCGCCGTACCGTGTTCCTCCGTCCCCTGTTCGAACGTCCACAGTTCCGCCGTACCGTGTTCCTCCGTCCCCTGTTCGGCCGTCCTCATTTCCGCCGTACTGTGTTCCTCCGTTCCCTGTTCGGCCGTCCTCATTTCCGCCGTAACGTGTTCCTCCGTCCCCTGTTCGGCCGTCCACAGTTCCGCCATACCGTGTTCCTCCGTCCCCTGTTCGGCCGTCCTCATTTCCGCTGTACCGTGTTCCTCCGTTCCCTGTTCGGCCGTCCACAGTTCCGCCATACCGTGTTCCTCCGTCCCCTGTTCGAACGTCCACAGTTCCGCCGTACCGTGTTCCGCCGTCCTCAGTTCCGCCGTACCGTGTTCCTCCGTCCCCTGTTCGGCTGTCCACAGTTCCGCCATACCGTGTTCCTCCGTCCCCTGTTCGGCTGTCCACAGTTCCGCCATACCGTGTTCCTCCGTCCCCTGTTCGAACGTCCACAGTTCCGCCGTACCGTGTTCCTCCGTCCCCTGTTCGGCCGTCCACAGATCCGCCGTACCTTGTTCCTCCGTCCCCTGTCGCTCCGTCCCCTGTCCGGCCGTCCTCATTTCCGCCGTACCCTGTTCCTCCGTCCCCTGTCGCTCCGTCCCCTGTCCGGCCGTCCTCATTTCCGCCGTACCCTGTTCCTCCGTCCCCTGTCGCTCCGTCCCCTGTCCGGCCGTCCTCATTTCCGCCGTACCGTGTTCCTCCGTCCCCTGTCCGGCCGTCCTCAGTTCCTCCGTCCCCCGTTCCTCCGTCCCCTGTTCGGCGGCCACTGTTTGGGCGTTCGGCCGTCCGTTCTCAGCTGCGATAAGTTAACAACCAACAGGAACCAGTGTTGCACCATATTCTGTTCCCTATTGTGATCCATGAGGAACAAAATATGGCGCGACACAGACATCCGTCCTATGATGAAGCTGTGAAATCAGCTGGATGGAGTTTCACCAGGGAGACGGACTGAAGCATCAGGCACTTTATGGTTCATGCAAATGTGTTTCCATCCAGGAGTTAATGAGATAAAAACAACATAAAGTCATTGTCGCCATCTGCTGGCCGTTCAGCAGAACTACCAACGTCTGACTCCAAGCGTTTTTTAGTTTTAAAAAGAAGTCGGTTATCTTAGACACGTTTCCGTCTCTCAGAGCAGCGTCGCCGTGCCGACAGACATCCATCAACCAGGCAGAGAAGCCTGAAAGCTTTTCGCTGAACACCAACATCTACGTCGCACTGCTGTCTGATCCTTCTGGGCATTTCAGCTTTTCCACACCTGATCTTTGTGTTTGGCTCTTTCTGTTATCAGACCTTTTGTTTACGTCTTCTTCTGGTCAATATAATCAACTTTGCAGAACTAAAGTAAGACGAGGCAAGAGAGAGTTCATTAGATGTTAATTTCTCCATCTTTGTTTTCTGATTCCACTGAATTACCAACTGCAGGTGATGAGAACATAAGAAAACAAACCTTTTTAATCTGTGTAGCGGGAGGGCGGGGCTTAATGTCTGTCCTCGCCAAACACCTGTAACTGTCTGCATGTAGACGTGCTCCATGTTCTGTTTGGAGAACATCCGAGGAAGAGCCTCAGTTTTAATCCTCTGGTTCTTTAATTAGAAGTTTATGATGGCGTATGAGGGTAATTCAAAGACAGTAAAAAAAAATGGAATTAAAAGTTTTGAGTTTGAATGGGCATATTTCCGAGAAAAAACACGCAAATGTACGATTAATTTATGAAAGTAAAACATACAAATATAAGAGAAAAAGTAGCAAATTAATAAAAAAACACGCTAATTTAGGAGAAAAAATTCGCTAATTTTCGAGATTTTAACGTGTACATTTGGGGAATGAAGGGAGATTATAATCCACGTTAAAGTGTGCTACATAAACGCATCATTAACTAATGGAATTAGACGGTATTATGACCTCCTGATGGAAGTTTTATAGGAAAAGTCTGGTCAGCAGGAATAGTCAATGGATCATTATTTATACCTAAAACTAAAACGTTCGCAGTGATTTAATGAATTTACAGTTTATCAGTGAAAAAATAAAAACAATAATTTCCGTTGCGATCACTGAGTCTGGGAGCGGCCATTTTTGCCCAAATATAGTAGCCCCTCCCTCCTGCCATCTTCCAGCAGTGACGTCACGGTGCGGTTAGCCTAGCGCCATTCTCCCCGCTTTCCAAGCTAAATCAATGGGAACTACTAGACACATCTGCAATCAACAACAATTATTGAAGATTTCCAGAGGACTTCACCATTGAAATTCACCAGAGCTATAGTGAAACTGACAATGCCCACGTGCATGGCAGCTGGATGCTGGAATACATCGGGTAAAAGTGAAAAAAAGAGTTATTCCACCTTTCTGATTCCTGATCCTCCACGGACGGGTTGGTCGTTGGATCGCCAACTTGAAGAGGGAGGATTTGCCATCGAACTTCTGGCCAGAGAAAAAACCCGTAATATGTAGCCAACATTTGGAAGAAGAATGTTTTCAAGATGACTTGGATAATAGCGCGTTGGGACAAACACCAGATACAGCACTGGGACTTGATCAACAGCCGATACCGCACCGTGACGTCACTAACCAGTAGGTGGCAGTAGTGTTCTTTGACAAACATGGATGCCTCCAGTTATGCACATTGAAATACTTTTAGACGTTTGAATTCTGAATATGAGCGGACTTTTCCTTTAAATTGAAAATGAACAATACATAAGTATGCATGTTTATAATCTCGTAAATAAGTGCATTTTTCTTCTAAATTTGTACGCTTAGATTCTTTTAATTTTGCATGCTTACGGCGTGCTCTGGTGCCACAGGTTAGCTCACACGACCCATGTACAGACGCCTTTATTCTTGTCCAACCCGGGTTCGAACCTGACATCTGGTCTTTTGCTGCATGTTTCTCTGCCTCTCTCATCCTCACTTTCCTGTCAGCCTACTGTCAAAAACAACAAGCCTCTATTTTTTTTTCTTTTTTCCTTTATTTAACCAGGTAAACCCCATTGAGATCTGGATCTCATTGTCAAAGGGGACCTGGGCAGAGATCTGCAGAAGCCTCAAAATCCAAAAGCATCATACACTGAAAAATTATGCAACAGTTTTTGGTTATTACATGGTCATATTTAGCTACTTTAACACAGTTGTTCCATGTTTGCATGGTAGGACATAAAACAATTGTGTAAAAGCATGCTGGTTACATCACCTGAAATGGTCGCATAATGCAAGAGTCAGATGGTAGTGAAGGTTTCATCTGTTCCTGGATTCAGGTCGACCTCCAGACCGACGTCCAGCGGTTGGCAGAAGGACGAAGACGACAGCCGTCCACCTGCAGGTAACACGCTCCTGTCCCCCTCTGTCTGTTCTTTTTCTGTCTGCTTCTGTCTCCTTGAACCCCAGTGGGCCTCAGCAGATGGCCGCTCACACTGAGCCTGGTTCTGCTGGAGGTTTCTTCCTGTTCAAAGGGAGTTTTTCCTCTCCACTGTCGCTACAAGCATGCTTAGTGTGAGGGATTGCTGAAGAGTCAATGAGTCGATGCAATCAGCTGGTTTTCCTTAGATAGAAAACTTTGAATCAATCTGACTGGATGATCTGGTGAACTGGAAAGTGGCCTGAGATGACATGATGTGAATTGGAGCTATAGAAATAAACTGAATAGAATTGTTTGGTTACCATGGAGACAGATGAGCCAAACTGACTCTTCTTCTCTGGTTCTGTTTTTAATTCCAGATAAGAAGAATGTGCCCAGCATGGTGCTGAGGAAGGTAGGCCATCATCATCATCATCATCATCATCATCATCATCATCATCGTTGCTGTGTGACATCACTGCGTTCTGTCCACTCAGGTCACAGGGGATCAGTGGATTCTCCGGAGTTCCACCATTAAAAAGGAGGAAGATGAAGAGGAGGAGGAGGAAGAGGAGGAGAAGGTGAGGCTGATGAAGGGGTGTGTGTGTGTGTGTGTGTGTGGGGGGGGGGGGGTCAGTTGTTCTGCAGATTGTCTGTTAACCATTGAAATGTTCCCTGATCCCCGTGTGACCCGCTGCTGGCCTGTGATTGGCTGTTCAGAGGAAGTTCAGGAGAGCAAACCCTCCAGGATTCGTGCAGAAGAGGGTGAGCATCATCTGGTACCCCCATGATGTTTCTCGGCTGGTCTGGGTTCTAACGGGGCGTTTCTGCCGCAGCGTCGCGTGGCCTGCAGGGAATGCGTGGCGTGTCTCAGGGAGGACTGCGGGAGCTGCTCCTTCTGCCGAGACATGAGGAAGTTCGGCGGGCCGAGCCGCCTGAAGCAGAAGTGTGTGATGAGGCGCTGCCTGGTGCTGGTGAGTTCTGTGGGTCAAAACCAGAACCCGGGGCGTCCAGAACCGCATCAGGAACATCTGGTTCTCCTGTCTGCTTCCTTCCTCTCAGCTCAGAGAGAAAAATAAATCCCAGGAGCAGAACCGCCTCCTGGCTGCGGAGAACACGGGACCATCGGGCCACGCCCAGGCCACAGAGCAGAGCGGCTCCACAGAACCAGGGTCCAAGCACTGGACAGGATGGAGTAGATGGAGGCATGAGAAGGTCGCCGCAGGAGAGGAGGTCTGGTTCTACCGCGCAGTCCGACAGAACCGAGCAGCCGATGGCGGCTCCTCCACTGAACTTCTCCACTCGCTGCTTTTCAGGTGATGCCCAGGAGTCTGAGGGGGAGGTGGGCGTCGCTGTGGGGGAAACAGCGTCTGAGGATGATGAGCGACAGAGTTCTGCTGCTGAACCCAGAGCAGCAGAAGAAGGCGGGTTCAGGAGACGCTGAGGTCCGTTTGTTCTGTTCGGTTCTCTGAATGAACGCGGAGCGTCGCTCAAAGCGTCTCATGTTTGTGTTCAGGAGATGAGGAAGAGGAGGTGGGTGAAGAAGAGGAGGAGGTGGGGGGGAACGAGGGCCGCCGCAGAGTCACAGATCAGAAAGGACTGGGACGGCCTGCTGATGAAGGAGGAGGAAGAGGAAGAGGCCCCGCCCTCTCAGGTCAGTTCTGAGGATCCAGATCTTCTGCTTTTGGACCCGCCTCTCTGCGGACTCAGGACTTCCTGTCTCTGTGCGTCTGTGTCCCAGTTTCCCGTCAGCGGTGGACCGCCAGGACCGGAAGGAACCTCTGGACCTCAGACCGCGACACATCTGCAGGTAGAATTCTTCTGAGAACGGCGGCGAGCGTTTCTGTTCTCCTCTCTGACGGGTTCTCTCGCTCGCAGTGGAACCTGACTCTGGACAGCGCCCACCTGTCCTCCAACCTGGTCTCTGACTCCGCCCTCAGCTGCCTGCTGCCTCAGGTAAGCTCCACCGCTCACCTCTCAACCTTAGTTAGCCTCTGACTGACCTGCGTTTCCATGGTAACACTTTTTCAAGTCTCACAACTGGATATTCTGAGTCGATGGCGACGAGCCATCGACTCAGAACTGTGTTTCCGTGGTAACCCTTTTTTCTCCACTGACTGACCTCCAGGAGGGATCCGTCCTCCATGTTTCCACGGGGCTCACCTTCATCCCGCCCCCTCCTCCCCTTCCTGCTCCTCACGCCGTGGTCGCCGTCCAATCACCGCAGCTGAAAGAGGAGGAGGAGCCAGTGGAGATTGAGGAGTATGGGAGGGGTGGAGAGCAGGAGGAGGTGGAGCAAGAGGAGGCGGAGCCAGAGCAGGAGGAGGCGGAGCAGGAGGAGGCGGAGCAGGAGCAGGAGGAGGCGGAGCAGGAGGTACGGATCGGTGTGTCAGATGCTGGGAAATACTATGAAGTGGAGGTGGAGCTACCGGAACCTCAGTCCCACCAGAACACTCTGACCGCAGCGACGCCGGCGCTCTCTGACCTCCATGACATTTCCAGCTGTTGTGGCCTCACCTACGAACGCCCAGAGTTCATCTCATTGGTCAGTGGAGCCGTCAATCAATCTGAATTAAAGAGGGGGTCACATCTCTATCAAGCCCCTCCCCCTCTAACAAGCCCCTCCCCCTCTGTTTTCAGGACCCAGACTGCTTCCACCTGCTGAGGGGGGCGGGTGATGCCGCTGCAGCAGGTGGGCGGAGCTTGTCCCGTCTGCTGTGGATGCTGAGGAGGACGGTGCTGCCGGCGCATTGGGTGGCTGTTCTGGCTGATGGACCGGAGCTGCAGCTGCTGCAGTGCTCCAAGGTAGGAAGGCCAGGAAGCGTCGGGAAAACATCCGAGGAACGTCCAAAAACTGGAATAAAATCTGCACGAAAAGTTTAATTTGAAAAAAAAACAGAAACAATCAAACTTCTAATAAAACTCAAAGGCTTCCTTTGATTTAGTCAGAATTATCCTAGAAATTAAAGCCTGCTGGCCGTTTCCCTAAATAACAAATTTAATTTCTTTATTTTTGAGGTTTGTGTCTTTTAACTTTATAACCTTTTACATTTTTATCTTTAAACCGATCTATCATCACTTTTGAAGATGTCTGGCTGATGAAGCTGCTGTGCTCTGTCCCTGAGGGACACTGAGATCATGTCTCCTGCTGTCCTCTGCGTCCCCCCAGTTGTCCCCCATGGCAGACACCATCGTCCACGTCCAATCAGATCACAGCTTCCACATCAGCGTCCAGACGCAGCTGCTGCCGGACTCACACCGGGTCTACAAGGAGAGCGCCCACAGAATCGCTCACCTGAGCCAGGTAACCGCAGGGGGCGGGGCTAATTCATGGACACCTCCTGAGTTTCACCGTTTTCCTTTTAGGGTCGGTTCCTCTTGGTTCCCTTAGTTGAGGGGTCGGCAACCCAAACTGCTCAAAGAGCCATATTGGACCAAAAAAAAAAAAAAAAAATCAGCCGCAAAAATGTAAAAGTCTTCTATGAGCCTCGTATGGAAACACGGGCTCTAAGTGTTTTATCCCACTATAGAAAATGACTATTTTGGCTTAAATTTATAATAAGCGTTCATGATTAAATGTTTATCATGGAGCAAATGTCAGATAGCAGCAGAAGGTGAGAGAGGAGCAGTGAATGCTCTCACCGTACGCCGCCTCACCGCCCTTCCACGCGCTTTAGGTTTTGATGCATTGATGAAATGATAGAAACAGGATAAAGGAATCTCTCTATGCTGGACGTGTTTCTGATGGGAGGAGCTGATTGAGGAACCGAGCAGGAAGTGACATCCATCACAGCAGAGCTCTCTGACCCTGAAATCCCACATCCTCCGTCTCCAGCGCTCCTTGGCGTTTATATTTATAGGATTTGGGGAAAAAATGGCAGAAAGTTCCCATCCCCGCATCAGAGCGCCACCTGTTGGATCTGTGGATGGTTTCCATCCTTGCAGCCAAACTAGCAGCAGTAGTTTGGAGATGCAATCCACTTCCTAAATCTATCTTTGCTCTCCTCTAATTTAGTTCTGCAATCTCCACTTTTTCTCTCCCTCTCAGCTTGGTGGTCAGCTGCAGATTTAGCAGCCTTCCTTGGAAATGCCTTTCCTAATTTTATTTATATTTTTTTACAGCCTCTCATTACAAAGCAAAAATGCAGGCAATCCTTCCACATTGATACTGAAAGCAAATGATTGGGGAATTCTTTGAATCTTCTTTTTTTCATCAGCTATCTTCCTTTTTTTCCCTTTGGGATCCATGGTCCGAGACGCACCTGCAGTTTTGTTAGCCTGGCGCCGCGACCCGCGGGCTGCAAGTTATGACCACTGATCTCTATGGCTATGACTCAAATTATTGTTTACATTTATTTATAATACAAATGTTTACAGCACTGGAAAACATAATAATTTTTTGAGTGACCTGCTGCACACAATATAAAAAAAAATAAAATAATCGATTTTAATACATTTTTGAAAAAGCTCTAGGGAGCCGCAAGGGGGGAGCTAAAGAGCCGCATGCGGCTCCGAAACCGCGGGTTGTCGACCCCCGCCTTAGTTAAATATAGACAGATCTGGCAAACAGCTCCTAAAATCCATTTTTAAATTCAATCTGAAAAGAAATAGTCCAAACATCTCGTAAGGTGAGCAGATCCAGTCTCACAGCAGGGTTGGTGCTGATCCAGAGTCAGTTCTGGGGAAAATCTGGCAAGCTTTCCGAAAGCTAGGAAGCTGTTACCGTGGCAACAGATGACTCTGAATCTTCCTGATCCGGTTTTCCTCATTTTCAGCCGAGATTTAGACGAAGGAAGTGATGGAAATGTTTTTTCTCCATTAAGACCGGTTCAGGTCGGATCTCAAACACCTTAAAGATAAAGAAATACCTCTTTGCTTTAATATTTAAAGGGGGCTATAAATTCGAAATAGATGTTTGCCAAAAACCAATCAAACGTATATTAAGTTATCACACCAGTATATTTACATGAGTACCAACAATAAAAAACATAAAATATATATATACAAAAACAAACCCAATTTCATGTCCAGGTTTACCTTTTGTCCATAGATCTTGTCCTTCTGAGGCTGTGAAAGTAAATCTGGGTTTTCCATGGTCCAATATTGCGTCACAAACCTAGAAAAATTATGTAGCAGTTTAATAATGGAGAAGATATTAGTCAACTATTTATTTTCTGAGAATGTGTTTATTTAAGAGCAACTATGCAAATGAACAAAAATCTAGAAAAAGTAGACTAGATTCTATTATTTTCCATGTGAATCCCAGATTGTTCATTCTTCTTTTCCTTTTCTAAAAACTGCTTTAAATCAGTCCTAGCTGTCTTTATCCATGCTGGCTCAGATCCTGCAGGGAAAGTAGAATACAGCATTAGCCTCGCTGCACGCAGTTAGCCTCGCTGCACGCAGTTAGCCTCGCTGCACGCAGTTAGCCTCGCTGCACGCAGTTAGCCTCGCTGCACGCAGTTAGCCTCGCTGCACGCAGGTAGCCTCGCTGCACGCAGTTAGCCTCGCTGCATGCAGTTAGCCTCGCTGCACGCAGGTAGCCTTGCTGCACGCAGTTAGCCTTGCTGCACGCAGGTAGCCTCGCTGCACGCAGGTAGCCTTGCTGCACGCAGTTAGCCTCTCTGCACGCAGTTAGCCTTGCTGCACGCAGTTAGCCTCGCTGCATGCAGTTAGCCTTGCTGCACGCAGGTAGCCTTGCTGCACGCAGTTAGCCTCTCTGCACGCAGTTAGCCTTGCTGCACGCAGTTAGCCTCGCTGCATGCAGTTAGCCTTGCTGCACGCAGGTAGCCTCTCTGCACGCATTTAGCCTCGCTGCACGCAGGTAGCCTCACTGCACGCAGGTAGCCTTGCTGCACGCAGTTAGCCTCTCTGCACGCAGTTAGCCTTGCTGCACGCAGTTAGCCTTGCTGCATGCAGTTAGCCTCTCTGCACGCAGTTAGCCTTGCTGCACGCAGGTAGCCTCGCTGCATGCAGTTAGCCTCACTGCATGCAGTTAGCCTCGCTGCACGCAGGTAGCCTCGCTGCATACAGTTAGCCTCACTGCATGCAGTTAGCCTTGCTGCACGCAGGTAGCCTCGCTGCATGCAGTTAGCCTCACTGCATGCAGTTAGCCTCGCTGCACGCAGTTGGCCTAGCCTTGGAGCTAAACCAGGTCCTGGAAAAAGACAGAGTCTCAGTCTCTCTTTGGACTGCTGTTTAATTCTGATGTCTGACTGATCAGGTCCAAATGATTTCACCTCCAGATTCTCTTGGTAAGTTTGCTTTAAGGCGACTCGGCCTGTCAATCACCTGCACTTTCTGTGATGACACTTCCTACCACCTGAGGGCGCAGCTCTCTACTTCTGTATTGCACAGGAGCTACTGCGCATGGACAACTGTTAACGAGAGTCAATGTGCAAATATTTTAGCACCCTTCAGCGTGAAAAAATTTGCACTGTTTCTCAATTCACTAGAACGCAAGTCCGTACTCGCGTTCTAGTGAATTGAGAAACGGCCCGAGGTTTTGTTCTGACAGGATTCATAAAAAGGTTGAACGTTTCTTCAGAGGGGAAATCAAGCCCTTCTGTTGGTTTCCATGGCAATGGGTTCACAGGTGGAACATGTTAGCCTCAGAATGCTAACCGATGCTAACAGCTGTGTGTTTCCCAGCTGGTGACTCTGCTGCTTGACCTGGAGCGCCTCACTGTCTGCCGGGGCCTGAGGTTCCGGCCCCCCGGCGGTCTACAGCGCCTACGCTCCACAGACTGCCACCTGCTGGTGACTCCGCCCTTCCGCACATGCTTCCCCTGCCTGCTGGAGGATGAGGAGGAGGATGAGGAGTCCGAAGAGGAAGATGGAACCATGGAGTTAGATTCTTACTGTTGAGCTGGACTTCACAGTTTGTAAGGATAAATGCAGTGTTTGAAAAAAGTGCCAAACCAAGTAGAGCTGGGGCTTCTGGGTAATGGAGTCCTCAGCTCTGAGCAGATTCTCCAGCAGCTGTAGGTCCAAACGTTTCTACCTCAGAGTGTTGATGCTACTGATCAGAGCTCACTAAAGTCCTGTGGATCCCAGTTCCCAGAACTGAACTCGGTCCGGTTGGAAGAGGAGCGACTCAGGCAGGACGAGGACTACCGCTCGCCTCCTCTTACTTTTCCTTTGCGTGTTTCTGTTTTATCATAGAGATGTTTCTACTTTTGATACGTTTATAAAGAGTTTTCCTGTTCCAGAAGCTGTCTGGTCTCATGTTTCTGTCTTCAGTGCTCCAGTAAGAGTCTGAACGTCTGTTGGAAAAACATTCAATTCAAACCAGGAATCCTTTATTGACCCTGAAGGCGAAGTAAATAATGTCGTAACTGATCAGCTTCTTCTATTCACGTTAGGGTGGTCAGATGTCCGGCTTTAGGGCGGACAGTCCGGATTTTCATTGCACTGTCCGGCGTCCGGCGCTGCACCCAGCCGGACGTGTATTTGTCCTCCTTTACCCCCAGATTCCACATACTCCGTCAGCGCTCCGCCCCGCTCACGTACGGAGTACTTGTCTGTCATGTAAATCAATGAGAGCTGTTCCACATCCTCCGCTCGTCACCGCCCACGTACGTCTTCTCCGTCCTTCACCGTCAAAATACGGAGCTGAGCTATTTTTTGCTCCCCTCCGGTCCGTCCAGATCAAGACCCGCTATTGCAATCGCACCAAACAGAAAAAAGAATGTAGAGAAGACCCGGTTTGTCAAATTAAATTATAGTAAAAACAGATCGGTATCTAGAAATTAGAGCATAGTTTGTATATATTCCCAAAAACTAAGAGCAATTAATTAAATAATTGGATGCAGACTATTGGTGCTTCAACAGACCAGGAAGAAGTTGTGAGATTCTAGAGTGAATCTCACAACTTTAAAAGAAAATTCTTATTGCAGGAATGGATGAAGAGATGATGAGTTTAGAAGCAGAGAATAAACAGAGTTCATACAAACTATGTATGATCCTTATCCCTGTTACAAAAATCCACAACAGAAAGAAAATATTTGGGCAGAAACTGAACATCTGCTGGATGATGATGGGGATTTTTTTAATATGTCAGATTCAATTAAGCGTTCACAGGTTTTATACAGGAATGAGGAACTCTAATTTAATGCTCTTTTAATGCTATTAGAAATAATTTTAATGCCATCAACAAGTATCATGTACACAAGTTATTAGTATACATGAAATAAGGAGCTGCACAGTTCCATGACTCAAGTTTATATATATATATATATATAGATAGATAGATATGGATAGATAGAGAACATGGTGAAATCATCTTTACTCTCGACAGGCTGCAGCCATGTCATGAATTCCTCTTTTCCAGCTACTTTTTGCAGTTTGCATCGTCCTATTCTCTAGCTCTTTCTCGAGCTTCTTTTCCAAACAACTGCTTTATGATCAATTGGAGCAGTTCTGCGCAAATTAATTGTGTTAAAAAAATGGTCACTTTTTAAACACCACAATGTATTAAATAAATACAAATGCTGGGAACCAATTCTTTTTTACATTTCTTTAATATTTTGTTCTATTCAGCTACACAAGCATCCTCTTTAAACTACTAAGAATTGTGCTATAAATGTGACTTTACCCGATTCTTTTGTACACCTTAGTAATTTATTGATATGCCGCACAATGTCCTCCTTTTTGGTGCTATAGAAATGGCCACCCTAATTCAGGTGTCTGATAATTCCCAGATGATCATAGGTCTGTTTTTGACCAAATCAACTGGATCCAGAGGTTTCCTCAGTCAAAGTTTATGTTAAAAGCCTGAGGGACCGGGTAGCGGGGGCAGCCGTCTCAGCAGAGACCTCCCTCAGACGAGGCGCTCCTAGGTCAGCTGACAGACATCCAGAGGCCTCCTCCTGTGGGACGTACCTGGAACACCTGAGGGAGGCGTCCAAACAGCTGAATCCTCCTGATGTGAAGTGGCTCCACTCAGAGCTTCTCCTGAACGACTGAGCTCCTCTCCATAAGGGAGAGCCCACTCACCGTCCATAGTTTACAGGATCTGGTTCTTTAGGTCATGATCCAGATTAATGAGCACAGGTGAGGGTACAGGCAACAAGGTGAGCTTCACCTTGTTGCCTGGTTCTCTCCTCACCTTTACAGGCGGGTGCAGCAGGGAACAGGTCTGACCTGCCCTGAAGCAGGGATAACATGATCATATCTAAAATAGAGGTGGAAATTAGAGGGAATAGGTTCTTAAATACTTGGTTGGAAATGGATCTAACATTGCAGGAGAAGGAAAATCTCACAAAGCTGAACTGGATCAGAACAAACTCTAGTTTTATGTTGCCTCCATTGGTGCCTTACTTTCTAGGGATGAATTAATCATATAGGGCTCGTTGCATTGTGGGACATGGCGGCCATGTTGAATGCTACACTCCGATAGCATAGCTCTTATACCGTAGCTCTGGTAGCATCGCTCCGAAAGCACAGCTTGGACACAATGTTGTGAGAGAAAAAAAAGATGTTAAAATCCCGAAAAGGATCTGGAATTTACCGGGACACATTAAATAGAGAAGCCACGGACCGGTATGTTGACAAAATCAGCATTATTAATAATTTGGATCCATATGAAGTTCCAAACAATGAGTGGAGCACCGGTGAGTGAGCGCCTATACTTCAAAACAGTTCCCAAGCTACAAGTCCTTGGAGTCTCATGTGCAGTTCATGAATGGATGGGTTCAGGAGCTGCAGATCATAAAGCCAGCAAACAGTGGGAACACAGTAATCCGTACGAAGGTACAGGTGCTGGTCATAAAATTAGAATATCATGAAAAAGTAGATTGATTTCAGTAATTCCATTTAAAAAGTGAAACTTGTATATTATATTCATACATTACATACAAACTCATATATTTCAGATGTTTATTTTGTTTAATTTTGATGATTACAAATGACAACAAATGAAAATCTCAAATTCATCATATCAGAAAATTAGAATATTGTGAAAAGGTTCAAAATTGATGGCCCCTGGTGCCACACTCTAATCAGCTAATTAACTCAAACCACCTGCAAAAGCCTTTAAATGGTCTTTCAGTCTAGTTCTATAGGCTACACAATCATGGGGAAGACTGCTGACTTGACAGTTGTCCAAAAGACGACCATCGACACCTTGCACAAGGAGGGCAAGACACAAAAGGTCATCGCTAAAGAGGCTGGCTGTTCACAGAGCTCAGTGTCCAAGCACATTAATAGAGAGGCGAAGGGAAGGAAAAGATGTGGTCGAAAAAAGTGTACAAGCAAGAGAGATAACCGCACCCTGGAGAGGATTGTGAAACAAAACCCATTCAAAAATGTGGGGGAGATTCACAAAGAGTGGACTGCAGCTGGAGTGAGTGCTTCAAGAACCACCACACACAGACGTATGAAAGACATGGGTTTCTGCTGTCGCATTCCTTGTGTCAAGCCACTCTTGAACCACAGACAGCGTCAGAAGCGTCTTGCCTGGGCTAAAGAGAAACAGGACTGGACTGCTGGTGAGTGGTCCAAAGTCATGTTCTCTGATGAAAGTAAATTTTGCATTTCCTTTGGAAATCAAGGTCCCAGAGTCTGGAGGAAAAGAAGAGAGGCACTTCATCCACGTTGCTTGAAGTCCAGTGTAAAGTTTCCACAGTCAGTGATGGTTTGGGGTGCCATGTCATCTGCTGGTGTTGGTCCATTGTGTTTTCTGAGGTCCAGGGTCAACGCAGCCACATACCAGGAAGTTTTAGAGGACTTCATGCTTCCTGCTGCTGACCAACTTTTTGGAGATGCAGATTTCATTTTCCAACAGGACTTGGCACCTGCACACAGTGCCAAAGCTACCAGTACCTGGTTGAAGGACCATGGTATCCCTGTTCTTAATTGGCCAGCAAACTCTCCTGACCTTAACCCCATAGAAAATCTATGGGGTATTGTGAAGAAGAAGATGCAATACACCAGACCCAACAATTCAGAAGAGCTAAAAGCCACTATTAGAGCAACCTGGGCTATCATAACACCTGAGCAGTGCCACAGACTGATCGACTCCATGCCACGCCGCATTGCTGCAGTAATACAGGCCAAAGGAGGCCCAACTAAATACTGAGTGCTGTACATGCTCATACTTTTCATGTTCATACTTTTCAGTTGGCCAACATTTCTATAAATCCTTTGTTTTTATTGGTCTTCAGTAATATTCTAATTTTCTGATATGATGAATTTGAGATTTTCATTTGTTGTCATTTGTAATCATCAAAATTAAACAAAATAAACATCTGAAATATATGAGTTTGTATGTAATGTATGAATATAATATACAAGTTTCACTTTTTAAATGGAATTACTGAAATCAATCTACTTTTTCATGATATTCTAATTTTATGACCAGCACCTGTAAGCTGTGATCAGACGGGCTGGTACGCCAGCATTCAGAACATGTAGGCCAATCACTGCCCCCCAGACATCCACGGTCAAGTTAGTAAAACAAAAAACGCTTAAAAAAAAAAAATATATATATATATATATATATATATCGTCTAAGTCGAGTCTGAAATCATTAAATATGCGACTTAAGTGCGACTCGAGTTGGAATCACAAACTCGAGTCCCCACCTCTGGTATGACGTCATACGCATGCGCCGGCTACCATTCATTCATCCAGGGGCGGATTTAGGAAATTTGGGGCCCTAGGCAAAGGCATGCATAGGGCCCTCTGAACACATAAAACAGACCCATTATACAGATACAGAATTTTATCTTAAATTCTATTATTTATAAATAAGCATAAAAAAAAAAAAAAAAGGTGACAGAGGGGTCTGAAAAGTTGCTAAATAAAGAGACAAAGGCGCATAGGACAAAGCTGGCAACAGTACTCTCTGCACCATTTGTTTTCAAATGCTTTGGTGCTTTGCTGCAGAAAATGGACTGATCCAATGTGGTGGACACTAAGGGGTTGCTGGGGGGGGGGGGCACTTACTATTACAAGCATTCTGATGGCATTTTAGAGAAAGGAT
Source organism: Cyprinodon tularosa (assembly GCF_016077235.1). Lineage (NCBI taxonomy): Eukaryota > Metazoa > Chordata > Actinopteri > Cyprinodontiformes > Cyprinodontidae > Cyprinodon > Cyprinodon tularosa. The sequence goes on along the minus strand of NW_024039127.1, from coordinate 1,320,840 downwards.
TTGCATCAAAAACATAATTAATGTGCACAAATAAGTAATACCTGTATTAACCATACATGTAAAAAGGTTTATGGGGCCCCCACGAACTTGGGGCCCTAGGCCTAATGGTAAATCTGCCCCTGCATTCATCCTGTCCGCTGAACTGCTGCTAGTTTTCCTCACATGCCTGGAAGATGTCTAGTGCTGCTACCACAGATGATCTCGCTCTCCAGATGAACGATTCAGATGAGCTAGAATGAATAGAAGGGGTAGAGCGTAGCCGCCTGTGGCCTGGGCTGCCTGTCAATACTCTAGTCCAATGTTCTTTGCAACGATAAAGGAACAAAATTCACTCCATAGCTGTATAGACAAGACAAAACTCCAGCATATTTATTCAGTCTTTATTTGAATCTTTCATATAAAACTCCATATAGAACCGGTTCTGTGTGAGTGGCTGTGATTACTTGGCATCGTGGAAGAGCGTGGTGAAGAGACGGGACAGGAGAAGGCCGAGGTTCGCAGGACGAAGGCTTCAAAAAAACAAAAAAACGAGGCACTTGTTCTGATCCGGAGCTGCGGCTCATCCCGTCACTATCACACGGTCGCCATGGTGACGCTGTTGGACGACAGCCGGACCTGACATCAGTGTGTGCGTATTGGTATGGCTCTGTTAAATCATCGGTTTGTCTTTTTAAAAGCAGGCAGGCAGATCACACGTAAGGTTCTGTTCATCTCTAATCATGTCAATAATATATCAGTAATCGTGTCAGCGATCATTTACACGTTATAAAAATAAAAAACTCATTCCGGTTGTATTCACATGCTGAGGACAGTCACAAGACAGCGCCGACGTTTGCATACAGTTTAAAGGACTGTTATGATGATGATGATGGAGGAACAGGAAGCAGTTCCACCAAACATGCAATAGTTTTGGTTGTCACGGTAACCAAGGTACCGATTGGTTGGAGGGCTGAGAGTGAGGCAGGAGGAGTGGTGAGCAGCTGCAGGTCCAATCAGAGGCCGGTTCATCTGCTCCTGTCCAATAGGATGTAGTGAGAGGCGGGCCTTCTCTCAGCAGGCCAACCATATTAGCCCTTTATTATAACGCCAATAAAAAAAGTTCAGCAAAGAAACAGGAAAATGTCGTCACTGTTGGCCAATCAGAGAGAAAGCCCGTCTGCCAGCTCCCGCCCTCTGAACCTGCTGCCAGTCAGAACCTGGCTCAGCTTCTGGGGGTTGGGTTTCAGCCAGAGACCTGGCCCGTTCTCCTGCGCCCCCCCCCTGACTACGGCTGATGATTGGCGGATCTCTGAGCTGGCGGCTGATTCGCTGTCAGACGGAGGGTTGTCATTCATCGGCATTAGGAAGGAGAACGCTTCTCTTGGAGCTGTCGCGGAGCTCCCATGACCCTTTGCATGGCGGCTGACGGTGTGGCTCCTCCTCCTGTCGCTTTGCCCTGCGCTCCCCGCCTCCTCTGGCAGGGAGGACCCCCAGGAAGAGGCTCCATTCCTGGGTAAGCTCCTGGTTCTCCTTCCCTGGTTGTCAAATTTTGTCTGACTTCTCTCCCTTTTCTCCTCCTTCCTCCTTCTTCTTCTTTTCCTCTCCTCTTCCTCCTCCTCCTCTTGTCGTCTCATCTCAGCCTCCTCCTCCTCCTCCTCTCTTTTCCTTTGCATCCTCTTCTGCTCCTCTTGAGCTTCTTCTTCCACCCGGTCCAGGTCCAGATCAGGAGGCCCTGCTCCTCCTGTTCTCCGTTTGGTTTCCACCTTCCTCTCCCTCCTCCTCTCTCCCTCTCTTTCTCTCCACTCCCTGCTGAGGGAAGCTGTTGTCATGGCTACGAACTCCTGATCCCGTGAGGACAAGGAGGGGGAGAGGGCTCCTTCCTCAAGGCCTGACGAAAAAGCAGAAACAATATTCAGAAGCCTTCCACTTAAAACCACCTTCAACACAAACGCAACATGAACATGTGACCTGATCACATGACAGAGGCTCGACTTGATGACGATGATGATGCTGAGGAGAGAATGAAGGGATGAAGACAGAGGAAAGGAGGAGAAAGAGAGCCACCAACCGCGAGTTCTCGGTACGTCCGATGACGTAGAAGCAGGGCTCGCCCTGTTTGGAGTTGGTCATACAGAGAGACAGGCTGGACAGCTCCACTGAGGAGGAGGAAGAGGAGGAGGAAGAGAAAGAGGACGAGAAAGAGTCAAACAGACTTTGTGAGACACGGATTAATTCTTCATTCTGCAACTTTTAGTCTCTTTCTTTACAAGGCTCCCAAACCTTGTTCCACATGGAATTCAAGGACTTTTAAGGACGAAATCTCTTAAATTCAAAGACTGCAGCATTTACCTTCTGCTGAATATCCTAATATAAGCTTCATCTGCTCACTGAGGCCACCTAGTGGTGAGCAAATATTTGTCAAGTCTAGAGGACTGGGATGTATGAGATGATGCCACCCTGCGTCTGAGGTATGGAGTCAGAAAAGGGTCAAAATATTGTTTGTTTTTTAGTTTCTTAGATCATAAGGTAAAAATTTAAAATTCAATATCAACTTTAATTTTTTTCCGTTTCAACTAAGATTTATATGTTTACAAACATGTTGACCCCTTTCTGACTCCATACTGAGGTATTCTGGGTGAAAATGGCCGAGAATAAATTCAGTTTACTTCTATAGCTCAGATTTACAACACATTTCATCTAAGGTCACTTTTAAAAAAACCATGTAGAAAGACTCCAGACCGGGAATCAAACCCAGAACCTTCTTACTGCAAGGCAGCAGTGTTACCCACTGTGCCACTGAGCAGCCTGTATCTTGTCCTATAGTCACTCTGTTACAGATGGAGTAATGTAACTAAGGTAATCCCTCCCTGGGATTATTAAAGTATTTCTGATTCCTGGTTGATGGGACAGGTGTTGTGAATGAAACGGTGCCCAGCTTGAAAGAGCTCCTGTGTGTCGCTAAATGTGTGCATTGATCATAGGCGGTTTTAAACAGGGGCCAACGGGGGCCCGTGCCTTGACACCTTACAGAAAAGATAAGTGAGTTTTACTTTTTTTTTTAGCATACTGCAATATCTTGTTCCAAAACTGCTTTTTTTAAAAGTCCCCCAGAAAATAATAAGATCATCATTGTTCAATGCTGTAGCTCACATACTGTTTACATTATAACCGGTCTAACTAGGGAGTACCAATATGGCGGCCGGTGGCTTCACTCCACCCCGTACTACCAACGAGCAAACAGCAATCCAGGGAATAAATAGAGCTCAGTGGTTCCTTCCCTAAAAGCAGAGTTTGTTCATGATGCCTGCTGTCTCTAAACTGGCCACTAGATGGCAGAAGCAGTCCATCACAGACCTGCAGAGAAACCGAAGGACTGTTCTTTAACAGAGCATCAGAAGTTTGGTAAAGCAGACAGATGATTCTCACCATAATCTGGAACGTATCCGTTTCCTTTTTTCAGAACCAGGTGGATTCGATGTCCGCCTCTACGGATCTGCTCCACGGCCTGACTGTGGGTCATTCCCGCCGTACTGTCTCCGTTTATCTCCACCAGCTGGTCGGACACCTGCAGCAGAGAGAAAGACGGGAGTTACCGCAACCAAACTGAGCTGGAGCTCCTGTATCAGCCAAGGCTTCGTCCACACCTCATCATGACGGGTTTCATGTCCAGTGAGCTCACAGCTGGTTTTGCTGCTTCACACTGGGTTCAGTTTTAAAACAGTTGGGTCTTAAAGTCGTAGGGAAGCGGCCGTTCCAACCATTTCAGTTCCGAATTCTCCCGAATGGTGCCCGACTTTACACGAGTGAATAAAGGAACGCTATGGACAGCGGAAACATGCAAGAGGAGGAGAGTTTAGTGTCGGAGGTCGTGGATGAGTCTCCTCCGTCATCCATTTTTTATTTAGAGGAGGAAAGCGGGGACGAAGATGTTGTGGAAGAGGACGCCAGGGCGGCAGAAGCTTGGTTTGGTGTAGAAGGCTTCCAGCCGTACATGTTTGAGCCCTTGCCTCGCAACGCTGCCAGTTCTGTTAGCTCTACGCCTGCTGAAGACACAGACGTCCATCCCCGTGAACACTGGGACGCAACTCAATGGGAAAGGAAAGGATTCTGATTTCAACCGTTGCGTAAATTAGCTGCGACATATGAATCAAGATGCTATGACCGAAAACATGTGATTGATAGATGACCGGCCGAATTTAGGTGTTCAGGCTGACAGAGAACTAGGGCCTGCAGAAGATAACGAAAGATTTTTTTTTTTTTAATAAAAAATGTCTAAATTTTGGGACAATATGGTCTGATAAAGATTACATTTATATACATGTTTAAGCCAGAATGATTTGACATTTAAATACGACTTCCCTACAACTTTATGGCTGGTTTATACTCAGAAACCAGCTCGTCTGCATGTGTCGCAGTGGATGCAGATATGCCCAGCCCCTTCCGCAGACACGCTGCTGCACCTCTCCAAAATTTTAGGTGAGCGCAGACAGGAGGCCTCTGATTGGTCAAATCTACATCTGCTCTACACTATGCGTATTTCCTGTTTGGTGCCTTACCGGATTGTTCTATTTGTCTGACTGCCATTGTGGAAAACGACTGGTGAAGATGGAGCAGCTAGCAGAGCGAGGTGCGTGAGAACGCTGGGACCCTTTTTCCACCTGCATCCCCGCTCTTTTTGGCCCTCATGTCCCTCCGTTGTCGCACAAACTTGCCCCCACTTCCTCACCGCCTCGGCCGTATCTAGACCCACAGCTAGTCCCTGATTGGCCCTCTGGCGTTGTGGCGTGGAATAACATATCGCAGACCACGCTTCAATATTGAGCATAAATCAAAAATATCTGCATCATACCTGCGACACACTGAGGCGGGAGGATAACCAGGCTATACGTCTGTGTGTGTGTGTGTGTAGCCATGTCTTTAATACCTGGTGGGGACAATTTCCTAGGAATATGCTACATTTTGGGGACTCATAGGTACTTGTGGGGACCAACAACTGGTCCCCATAAGGAAAGTTTCTCTTCTTGGGGTGGGGGTTAGGTTTAGGACTAAGGTGTGAATTGAGTTTAGGCTAGGTTTAGGGATAGGTATGTGTCGGTAATGGTTAGGGTTAGGGCAATGGAAGTCAATGGAAGGTCCCCACAAGGATATTGTGACAAAACATGTGTGTGTGTGTACCTGTATCCTGTTGCTGCGCTGGGCCGGCCCCCCGTCCATCAGCCCCAGGACGTACAGGCCCATGTTGTACTCGCTGCCCCCCCTCAGGGAGAAACCGAACCCTGTGGGGCCGCGTTCCAGATCCACGCTGTAGAACCTGGACTCATCCTGGAACACAGAACCAAGAGGCTGCTGGGACCATAGAAACTGCCGGAGGTTACTGGAACAACTGGGAATAAATCTGGGACCAGTTTATCTACGACCCTGCAGACGGAACTAAAGGAACCATATTTGGTTCTGATCCGGTCGGTGAAAAGCAAAGCAGTCATGATCCATAATCTTCCTGCCAGTCCTTTGGTTTTTATATCAGCTGAGGTTCTTTCAATGAAGTCCTAGGATCTGGACCTTCTCCTAGTCCCAGTGGAACAGGAGAAGGTCCGGCTGTTTCCTGGAAGACCGTTGGACCTCCCTCTGCTTGGTGGATCATAGCATCACTAAACCAAACCAACAGGATCAGAAAACCACCTGATCCTCACTCTTTCTGCTCACTGAAGCTCCAGATCGTCACTGACAGAGACGATCATCTGCTCTATTTCTCACTCAGCTTTAGATGTTCCACTGAGAACATCCCAGCATGTCCAGCATCCCACTGCGATCCAGTCATCTACAGTCTGAGACCTCTGCTCTTCAGCCGACCAGAACCTTCTTCTCTCCGCTTTAACTGGTGGTACCAGTTAAGGTTCTAACCTGTACAGGCAGATTCCCTACAGACACCTGGATTTTCTTTCATTCTCTGAAACGAACATTTAGTTTGTTAAGGTTAGCAGCTCGTTAAGGAAAGCGTCTGATTAAGGCAAACAGCTCGTTAAGGTTAGCAGCTTGTTAAGGTTAGCAGCTCGTTAAGGAATAGTACACCCAAAACATGATTAGCCTTCATTTTCTACTCACCCCCATGCTGAACAACACTCTGGAGTACTTTTTTGATATCTCAAATGCATCTGGAGATCTGGGAGGCTTCTTGCTGTCTGCTGACATTCAAATAATGGAGGTCTATGGCGCCCGAGGCAGAAAGGTCCATAAAAGTCCACAAAAAACGTGTCAATATTCCTCCATACTGCTCGTCCAATGTATTCCAAGTGTCCTGAGTGGGTAGCGTCCAGAATTTACTCGAAACGAAGTCATTTAGAATGTTTTTATAGCATAAACAGTAGTGTATAGGATTTCCCGAAACTGCGCGCCAGCGCGTTCAGGACGCTACGGAAGCCGGCAGACCAAACCAGATGAAAGTGCGCATTCAGGATCTGCTCTGCCGATAATGCAAGCGTAGAAGAAGAAATGTGCTGTTTACCTGTGCAAAGAAAGAAACAACGAAAGAAAAATGTCTGAGGACTTCAGTGTTGAGGAAGAGCATGAGTTCTTTGCCGAGCTGAATGCGCTGGTTTGGTCTGCCGCAGTTTCCGTAGCGTCGTGAACGCGCTATCAGGAAATCCTATACACTACTGTTTATGCTCTAAAAACATTCTAAATGACTTCGTTTCGAGTAAATTCTGGACGCTACCCACTCAGGACACTTGGAATACATTGGACGAGCAGTATGGAGGAATATTGACACGTAGAAAATGAAGGCTAATCATGTTTTGGGTGTACTATTCCTTTAAGGTTAGCAGCTCGTTAAGGTTAGCAGCTCGTTAAGGTTAGCAGCTCGTTAAGGTCAGCGGCTCGTTAAGGTCAGCAGCTCGTTAAGGAAAGCGGCTCGTTAAGGTTAGCAGCTCGTTAAGGAAAGCGGCTCATTAAGGTTAGCAGCTCGTTAAGGAAAGCGTCTCGTTGAGGTTAGCAGCTCGTTAAGGTCAGCGGCTCGTTAAGGTCAGCAGCTCGTTAAGGAAAGCGGCTCGTTAAGGTTAGCAGCTCGTTAAGGAAAGCGGCTCATTAAGGTTAGCAGCTCGTTAAGGTCAGCGGCTCGTTAAGGTCAGCAGCTCGTTAAGGAAAGCGGCTCGTTAAGGTTAGCAGCTCGTTAAGGAAAGCGGCTCATTAAGGTTAGCAGCTCGTTAAGGAAAGCGTCTCGTTGAGGTTAGCAGCTCGTTAAGGAAAGCAGCTCGTTGAGGTTAGCAGCTCGTTAAGGAAAGCAGCTCGTTGAGGTTAGCAGCTCGTTAAGGAAAGCAGCTCGTTAAGGTCAGCAGCTCGTTAAGGTTAGCAGCTCGTTAAGGTCAGCGGCTCGTTAAGGTCAGCAGCTCGTTAAGGAAAGCGGCTCGTTAAGGTTAGCAGCTCGTTAAGGAAAGCGGCTCATTAAGGTTAGCAGCTCGTTAAGGAAAGCAGCTTGTTGAGGTTAGCAGCTCGTTAAGGAAAGCAGCTCGTTGAGGTTAGCAGCTCGTTAAGGAAAGCAGCTCGTTGAGGTTAGCAGTTCGTTAAGGTTGAAGGCTATAGTAGACCTCAACCTGCATTTCTTATTGATGCTCATTATTTTCCTTCTGGCTGATGGGAAACAACCCGGAAGCAGTTTTTTCCTAATCTGACTTTGGTTTTTAGTCGGAGCTTGGATTTGGGTTTATTTAGTTCCAGGAGGATTTATCCCAGATTTATTCCCACAGTTTAAACAATGATAAAAACAACATCCATTTAGGGAAAGAAACATATTCACCTTTTTTTTAGGATTTTAGGATTATTTTCTATTATTGATGTATCTGCTTGTTAAAACCTAATGATGCGATGATACTTGTTATTATAAAACGCTTTCTGTAACCCTGAACAGGCCTCATAGTTATCTAATACATAAGCATCATGAAGTGTTATTTAAGGAGTTTGTTTTCTTCTCAGGAAAGAGAAAAAGCTTAAAGATTTAAACACAGATTTATTTCCATTTCAAAGACTAAAGGTAAAGATCTGCTAACAGCTGCTTCTGCTATTTAATCATTTATATAATCTAACGGCAACCCCCCCCCCCCCCGGTACCTCACAGTGTTTGGTTTTAATGCTTTGTTGTAATATTCAGGATGATTTGAAACCTTTTGACAAAACTTCAGATTTCTCTCCAAATCTCATCTACTGGAAGACGTAATCAAACAAATGTGACCTTTGACCTCCCTCTGGGCCCTTTGATGAGGCGTCCATTGGTGTCCAGGTCGGCTCCGTCGGAGGAAGACTCTGTGGAGGAGAGGAAGGCGTGAGCTTCGTGTGTGTGTGTGTTGGACTTCCTGTGTTTGCGTCCGTACGCTGTTTGGGCGTGATGCTCAGCCTCAGCGTGTTCCCAGCCCTCCTCAGGATCTGGGACAGGTCTCTGTGCTGCAGGCCGCCGACCGGTCGGCCCTCCACCGCCTCCAGCCGATCTCCGGGCTGGATCTGACCGCTGCGAGCCGCCGGGCTGCCGCGGCGCACCGTCACGAAGCGGTGGGCCATCAGGGAGGAGGCTGTGGACAGAGCGGCGGTAAAGTTATGCACTGATGGTTCCTGCTGCACGCTGACCAATAATAAATGAGCTGAAGTTTAATTATTGAGGCGTGTTCAGTCTGCTTGGCTGAACCGCAGAACGCCACACGGAGAGGAAACCCTCCGGTTCTGCTCACTAACCAGCTGGATCAGAACAACCCTGAGATAGAGCAGGTCCGCCTCCGTTTTATCAAAACCACATCAATCTACTATAAAACCCAAACAGACGGTCTGCCATCTTTTATCAACCTCAGGATCCAACAGAACCTCTCAGCTGACCTCATGGTTCTCGTCACTGAAATAATTCACCTCATCTTTTAGATATATGTCAATTTATTACAGAACTAATTCACATTTATTTTCTAAGATCATTTTAAGACAAACCTATTAAATAATCCTTACATGAAGCATAATCATCCATTCAATATAGCTTATTTAATTAAAACACATAACTGCCAGGTTTACATATGCTGAATTAATAAAGTATAATTGATCAAAATGAAAACAAATGAATGTTTGCATAAAGGTAACCTAATTATTATGAATATACATCATGTAAGGTTGATTTCATGGACTTCTGGAATGTTGCCAGTGGAGGATAACGAAGATGTTTGGATTTTTTATAATTATATGTCGGCGGCAATTTGGGCATTGATCTATGGAGGATAAAAAGTGCCAAAATTAAATAAATAAACACAGCATTAAATGTGTCAATAATTAATTAAATGTGGAATTAAATAAATAAATGTGTCATTCATTAATTAAAACCACGTCACTAATATAAAGTGCCACAATTAAATAAATAAATACAGCGATAAACAATTAATTAAATGTGTAATTCATTAAATAAATATGGAATTAAATATATAAATGTGTCATTAATTTAATAAAATACATCTTCATTTTGTTAAAAAAATATATATAATTATTTCAGTGTGCATTTAATTATTTCATGGTCCTGTGTCGCAGTGCATCCAAACCATTAAAAGAATCTGTCAAACTCACCCATCAAAGTTAGGGGGCGGGGTTAACGTGAATCGAGTCTCTGTAATCGATTTGCTCCGCCTTAATGTGCAGGGTGACCAATCAGGTGTTAGAGAACCGCCCCCTAACTTTGATGGGTGAGTTTGACAGATTCTTTTAATGGTTTCGATGCACTGCGACACAGGACCATGAAATAATTAAATGCACACTGAAATAATTATCTATATTTTTTTAATAAAATGAGGATGTATTTTATTAAATTAATGACACATTTATATATTTAATTCCTTATTTAATTAATTACACATTTAATTAATTGTTTATCGCTGTATTTATTTATTTAATTGTGGCACTTTATATTAGTGACGTGGTTTTAATTAATGAATGACACATTTATTTATTTAATTCCACATTTAATTAATTATTGACACATTTAATTATTTATTTAATGCGGATTTATTTATTTAATTTTGGCACTTTTTATCCTCCATATCGATCAGGTTGCTGGCAGCGGTTTTTGGCCCTCACAAAAGGCCATGAAGGAGCAGGACCGTGAGCTGCGCCGTATGATGGCTATGATTGAGCGCAGGCTGGCTGTAGTGAACTCAAAGGTGAGCTGGGATAATATCTTGGATTTTCACGCTCGCTTCAAGGCGGAAAAGCCAACAAAAATTCTGAATATTATATTTGCCACGTTGAGGCAGCAAGAAAAGACTCAAGGCTGATGGAAAATTCCTGTGCAGCCTGTTCTGAAAAAACAATAAGTGTTATTTTGGATTCAGCACCCCCCTTATCAAAATCTCCCCTGGATGTTACGGCGGAAGGGCCCAGAACATTAAAAACAAACGATGCAAAGAGCAGTGTTGCCAACTTAGCGCTTTAGTCGCTATATTTAGCCACTTTTCAGACCCCTCTAGCACTTTGATTTCTAAAAAGCTCCTAGCGCCAGATCTAGAGACTTTTTTCTGCTACTGGAGACTTTGGAGACAACATCTAAAAGCAGCGAACTCTGGAGAACAGATAAGCAGATCATGGCTTGTCTACAGTGAAAAGAAGGACTGGGTTATTTACTTTGGCCTTTTTGGAAACACAGGAAGGAGCAATCAGCTAAGTGAGCTTAGTGCTTGGAAAAAATCTTTCATTCCTTTAGAGACAGCATGAAAAGTCAGCTGAGTACAAAACATAGAGAGGAAAACAAGAAGAAAAGGGACAAGAAGAGAGGGACACAACCTAGAACAGATAATGGATGTCTATTCTATTAACATTTCTCTATCTGTAGAATGGGGCTGTTCTATGTGTTGTCTTCTCCATTCAGAGGGGCCCCCTGCCTGTCTTTGCAAAGGGCCCAAAATGTCCTAAATCCGGCCCTGGTTATAAGAGGTAGGCTCATGCTTAAGGACACTGGCAGCTCATTCCTCCAGCTGGGATTGGAACCGGCGCCTCCTGTGTGCAGTCAGCTGACTCACCACTCGCAAGCCGCAGATTTAAACCAAACAATAAGTTCTGCTTTATCCTGGAAAACATTTTAATTCAACCTGGATCAGGATCAAGCTGTAAATCCTCCTGGAATCAGTTTTATCGGCTTGTTTCTGCCGAGAGAAAAACATTTCTGGGAGTAAAGGCGCCAGAAGTGTTTCTCCATATTTCAACACTTCTGCTCCTGTTCCAGTCTGACCTCAGCGAGTGGAAATCACAAACACAGACCCGTCCAAAGACAGAAAGAAGCTTCTCATTCCCACGTTAAATGGCAGAGGAGACGTTCCCAGGAGGATTTCCTGGATCAAAGACGCTCTGCTGAGAACAAAGAAACTAGAACCCGTTTCAGCTCCAGCAGGCAGCAGCAGGCTGACCCTGAAACCATGAAGCAATGCTTATCTCCTGACCCACTCATGCACTGAAGCCCCACAGCCGCAGCAGGAGAGTTTCACCCACGCAGGACCTGAAACATTTCAGAAGCACCAGCAGCTGAAAGGGAAGCAGTGAGTCTGGTGGAAAGAAGGGATCTAGTCCTCATTGGGGATTAGGACTAGATCTGAAGACTAGATCCAAAGACAATCAAGGAGACCTGATCAACAGGTTATAGATTAAATATCTGACTGGGACGTAATGAAAAAAAAGTCCCAACTCTAAAAAACTACAGCTGGGTAAAATAAACAGGAAAACAATCCAACAAAGATCTGAGACACATTATTCAGTGTATTTGGAGAAAGAATTTAAAGGGGTGATAGAATGATTCTATAGGGTATCTGGTCCTTCAGGTCTCTAATAGGGTGATAGAATGATTCTATAGGGTATCTGGTCCTTCAGGTCTCTAATAGGGTGATATAATGATTCTATAGGGTATCTGGTCCTTCAGGTCTCTAATAGGGTGATAGAATGATTCTATAGGGTATCTGGTCCTTCAGGTCTCTAATAGGGTGATAGAATGATTCTATAGGGTATCTGGTCCTTCAGGTCTCTAATAGGGTGATATAATGATTCTATAGGGTATCTGGTCCTTCAGGTCTCTAATAGGGTGATATAATGATTCTATAGGGTATCTGGTCCTTCAGGTCTCTAATAGGGTGATAGAATGATTCTATAGGGTATCTGGTCCTTCAGGTCTCTAATAGGGTGATAGAATGATTCTATAGGGTATCTGGTCCTTCAGGTCTGTAATAGGGTGATAGAATGATTCTATAGGGTATCCGGTCCTTCAGGTCTCTAATAGGGTGATAGAATGATTCTATAGGGTATCCGGTCCTTCAGGTCTCTAATAGGGTGATAGAATGATTCTATAGGGTATCCGGTCCTTCGGGTCTCTAATAGGGTGATAGAATGATTCTATAGGGTATCTGGTCCTTCAGGTCTCTAATAGGGTGATAGAATGATTCTATAGGGTATCTGGTCCTTCAGGTCTCTAATAGGGTGATAGAATGATTCTATAGGGTATCTGGTCCTTCAGGTCTCTGATAGGGTGATAGAATGATTCTATAGGGTATCTGGTCCTTCAGGTCTCTAATAGGGTGATAGAGTGATTCTATAGGGTATCTGGTCCTTCAGGTCTCTGATAGGGTGATAGAATGATTCTATAGGGTATCTGCTCCTTCAGGTCTCTAATAGGGTGATAGAATGATTCTATAGGGTATCTGGTCCTTCAGGTCTCTAATAGGGTGATAGAATGATTCTATAGGGTATCTGGTCCTTCATGTCTCTAATAGGGTGATAGAATGATTCTATAGGGTATCTGGTCCTTCAGGTCTCTAATAGGGTGATAGAATGATTCTATAGGGTATCTGGTCCTTCATGTCTCTAATAGGGTGATAGAATGATTCTATAGGGTATCTGGTCCTTCAGGTCTCTAATAGGGTGATAGAATGATTCTATAGGGTATCTGGTCCTTCAGGTCTCTAATAGGGTGATAGAATGATTCTATAGGGTATCTGGTCCTTCAGGTCTCTAATAGGGTGATAGAATGATTCTATAGGGTATCTGGTCCTTCAGGTCTCTAATAGGGTGATAGAATGATTCTATAGGGTATCTGGTCCTTCAGGTCTCTAATAGGGTGATAGAATGATTCTATAGGGTATCTGGTCCTTCAGGTCTCTAATAGGGTGATAGAATGATTCTATAGGGTATCTGGTCCTTCAGGTCTCTAATAGGGTGATAGAATGATTCTATAGGGTATCTGGTCCTTCAGGTCTCTAATAGGGTGATAGAATGATTCTATCGGGTATCTGCTCCTTCAGGTCTCTAATAGGGTGATAGAATGATTCTATAGGGTATCTGCTCCTTCAGTTCTCTAATAGGGTGATAGAATGATTCTATAGGGTATCTGGTCCTTCAGGTCTCTAATAGGGTGATAGAATGATTCTATAGGGTATCTGGTCCTTCAGGTCTCTAATAGGGTGATAGAATGATTCTATAGGGTATCTGCTCCTTCAGGTCTCTAATAGGGTGATAGAATGATTCTATAGGGTATCTGGTCCTTCAGGTCTCTAATAGGGTGATAGAATGATTCTATAGGGTATCTGGTCCTTCAGGTCTCTAATAGGGTGATAGAATGATTCTATAGGGTATCTGGTCCTTCAGGTCTCTAATAGGGTGATAGAATGATTCTATAGGGTATCTGCTCCTTCAGGTCTCTAATAGGGTGATAGAATGATTCTATCGGGTATCTGCTCCTTCAGGTCTCTAATAGGGTGATAGAATGATTCTATAGGGTATCTGCTCCTTCAGGTCTCTAATAGGGTGATAGAATGATTCTATAGGGTATCTGGTCCTTCAGGTCTCTAATAGGGTGATAGAATGATTCTATAGGGTATCTGGTCCTTCAGGTCTCTAACAGGGTGATAGAATGATTCTATAGGGTATCTGGTCCTTCAGGTCTCTAACAGGGTGATAGAATGATTCTATAGGGTATCTGGTCCTTCAGGTCTCTAATAGGGTGATAGAATGATTCTATAGGGTATCTGGTCCTTCAGGTCTCTAATAGGGTGATAGAATGATTCTATAGGGTATCTGGTCCTTCAGGTCTCTGATAGGGTGATAGAATGATTCTATAGGGTATCTGGTCCTTCAGGTCTCTGATAGGGTGATAGAATGATTCTATAGGGTATCTGGTCCTTCAGGTCTCTGATAGGGTGATAGAGTGATTCTATAGGGTATCTGGTCCTTCAGGTCTCTGATAGGGTGATAGAGTGATTCTATAGGGTATCTGCTCCTTCAGGTCTCTAATAGGGTGATAGAATGATTCTATAGGGTATCTGCTCCTTCAGGTCTCTAATAGGGTGATAGAATGATTCTATAGGGTATCTGGTCCTTCAGGTCTCTAATAGGGTGATAGAATGATTCTATAGGGTATCTGGTCCTTCAGGTCTCTAATAGGGTGATAGAATGATTCTATAGGGTATCTGCTCCTTCAGGTCTCTAATAGGGTGATAGAATGATTCTATAGGGTATCTGCTCCTTCAGGTCTCTAATAGGGTGATAGAATGATTCTATAGGGTATCTGGTCCTTCAGGTCTCTAATAGGGTGATAGAATGATTCTATAGGGTATCTGGTCCTTCAGGTCTCTAATAGGGTGATAGAATGATTCTATAGGGTATCTGGTCCTTCAGGTCTCTAATAGGGTGATAGAATGATTCTATAGGGTATCTGGTCCTTCAGGTCTCTAATAGGGTGTGTAACATTGGTTGGGCTGAAAATGGCATATTAGCTGTTCTATGAGCCCTAATGCAGCCTGGTTAAAAGCCCTAGAATGAAACCACAGGTTTTCTTCCTTTTATGGTTTGATCATGAATATTTAGATGAGCTGTGCTCTGATTGGTTGGTTTACAACGAGCAAAGCTGCTGAGCAAAGACGCATCATAGCAACAAGCACTCACTCACTGAAACATCAGATTGTTGATATGGTACGGGGACCAGACGTCCTCTTTTTCCCGGACATGTCCTACTTTTCAGACCTAAAAAAATGTCCGGGGGGGAATTATTACAAAATTATCCGGGATTTTGTTGGACTGCAGTGCAGTCGGACCTCCTGTCCCCAGCCTAAACCTGTGTCCCCGATTTGACAGTTTACTGTTACGGTAGAAAAGCACATGAGCATGTTGCGGGCAGAAACAGTTAGTACGGTAGCATTTTGCGCTGCTGTTAACATAAAGATGATTAAAAGAGTGAACAGCTTGTTGGACTCTAATGATCTCAGCTGCCATTAAAACACAAAGAAGAAAAAGAGGCACAACGTCTTTAACAGCCGAAGAAGTAAAAGCAGAAGTTCGTTATCACAGCTGCCCCGTGTTACGGAGAGGATGTTAATCGATTAGTTTTATTTGGACTGAGCTGATCCCCTGATCAATGTTAGCTTCATGTCCAGTTTAAACAATAATCTATGAAAAGAAATAAGACAAGACCAGAGTTTGCTGCTGGTCTGAGTGAAATAGACTGATTGAAAACTGCTTGTAAGGCTTTAATCTATTTCTGTGGTTATTCTTTTAATTAGGGCTGAAAAAAATCGGGTTAGTCGTGATTAATTGATTAATTGTCAACTAATTTAGTATTTGATAATCGTTAGCTGGAGTATAGCGACTCTAAAACGTGCCTGATAGAGCGACCTATTAGAGCAGGAATTATACAGGAATTTGTAAAAACATTTAAAATTTAAGTCAAAAGAAACATTTTCATCTGTCAATATGATTTATCCAGAAGTCCACAAGTGGAAACAATTTAACAGGGTTTAATTTCGTTAATCAATATTCTTTTAAGGAACCTTTGGCTATCAGATTAAAAATCAAATAATCAACAGATTAATCAATTTGCGAAATAATCGTGAGTTGCTGCCGTACGGTTAATAAAAAACCAAAACAAATAAAAAAAATGAACCAAAGCTCCTGTTACTAAAACTCCAGCCAGTCGGCCATCTCCCTGTGCAGGTGGGGGGGGGGGGGTTAAAGTCTACCCGTCTCTGCCAGGGCCCCTGACCTGCTAATCTAGACAGCCATAGGTCTACAGTGACTGGAAGGTGCAAACGCATTGCAGATACATCAAAGGGAGCAGATCAATAAAAAACAAGCAAAAGAAGAAGCATCCGGCAGTTTGGAGGGAAGCCGTGATCTAGTTTGATCTGTGTGAGAACCCAACAGCAGCTAAAAAACAGGAAGGAATCATTTAACTTCACAAGAATTCTGGCAGATTTTAACAGGCGGCTCAAACATTGACACCAGAACAAGCCTAGAATAGAGCCGCTGATATAGAACAGCTCACAGCCGTGATGGATCTCTATTTCTGTGGCCTTATGATGGAGGAAAACATCCAGATGTTTGAAATTCCTCAGCCCAATCCAACTGATAGCTGCTCCTTTTAGAGACATTTATCAGCAGAGAAGCATCAGAAACAGCTGCTGTTTGCCAAGAAACAAACAAACAAGGAGACTAAACCTGCTGTTCTGTCAGCTCAGCATACCCCATCAGACCAGCATACCCATGACAACACATCAGATTTGCATGCGTGTATGCTAGTTCCACTTATCTCTTTAGTTTAGTATGAAAAATAAACTTTAAACTACCTTGACGGGCGTGTTTCCCTTTAGTCACGTACAAAAAAACTATGTAAGGTCAGTTTGCCATACACTTGAAAAAACACCAAAAAGTAAGTAATTAGATTGTTTGTTGTACATAACTAAAGGGATATACTGCCAGGCGAGGTAGTTTAAAGTATATTTTTCATACTAAACTAAAGGGATAAACTAAAGGGATAAACTAAGAGATAAACTAAAGAGATAAACTAAAGAGATAAACTAAAGAGATAAACTAAAGAGATAAACTGAAGGGATAAACTAAAGAGATAAACTAAAGAGATAAACTAAATAGATAAACTAAATGGATAAACTAAAGGGATAAACTAAAGGGATAAACTAAAGGGATAAACTAAGAGATAAACTAAAGAGATAAACTAAAGAGATAAACTAAAGAGATAAACTAAGAGATAAACTAAGAGATAAACTAAAGAGATAAACTAAAGAGATAAACTAAAGAGATAAACTAAAGGGATAAACTAAAGGGATAAACTAAGAGATAAACTAAAGAGATAAACTAAAGAGATAAACTGAAGGGATAAACTAAAGAGATAAACTAAAGAGATAAACTAAATAGATACTCTAAATGGATAAAATAAAGGGATAAACTAAAGGGATAAACTAAGAGATAAACTAAAGAGATAAACTAAAGAGAAACTAAGAGATAAACTAAGAGATAAACTAAAGAGATAAACTAAAGGGATAAACTAAAGGGATAAACTAAAGGGATAAACTAAAGGGATAAACTAAAGGGATAAACTAAAGGGATAAACTAAAGGGATAAACTAAAGGGATAAACTAAAGGGATAAACTAAAGGGATAAACTAAAGAGATAAACTAAAGGGATAAACTAAAGGGATAAACTAAAGGGATAAACTAAAGAGATAAACTAAAGGGATAAACTAAAGGGATAAACTAAAGGGATAAACCAAAGAGATAAACTAAAGAGATAAACTAAAGGGATAAACCAAAGAGATAAACTAAAGGGATAAACTAAAGAGATAAACTAAAGAGATAAACTAAAGAGATAAACTAAAGAGATAAACTAAAGGGACTAACAGGTATTGACAATGGGTTTGCTGATCTGACTGAACATGGGTTATTTTCGGCTCTGTGTTGATCTCTGAATCACTGAGGTTATAATGGATCATCAGAGCGGCTCAATCAAGTGGAAAAAACCTTTGAAAATCAAGTTTTTGCTTCTTTTGGACGGCAGCTCAGATAAACACGCTCCTGTTGATGTTTGTTAGCTGGTCGGAGGGAGCGGCTGAATCAACGATGGGGAACCGACCGTGTAAACATGAGGAAACCTGTGGAGAGCAAACACGCTCTGATCTCAGCAGGTCTGCAGCATAAACAGGATCCATGGAGAACAGAGCTTTAAAGGAGCTGGCAGGTTTCAAAGAGCCAAAGCTTGTGTGTTTATTGCTGTTCAAACAGAACCAGGGGGCTGGATGGGCGCTGATAAGGCGGGGGGGAGGTCAGCATGAGGATACACCCCAGTGAGGGAGGGATGATGGAAACCAGTCTCCCCTCCTGGCTGAGGATGATGGCGGCGGTGGTTGTGTCATGGTACGGGCTATAGAGGATACAGGGTCAGCTTCTCCAGGGGCATCACAGAGGATGGAAAGCCTCGTTCCAGAGGAGGGTACAGCTGGACCAGCAGGTCCTGATGGGTTTAAACAGACAAACCATCTTACAGGAGGAAAGAAGGACGCCTTTGTGTCTCTGTGTCTTCACTGTCCGTTCACCTCAATGAGCCTCAGACGGATCTGAGCCGTGGAGCAGCAGGAACCTCCAGTTCTGCTTGCTTCTCTACAGACGAATCCATAAATCATGTAAAAGAACATTTGGTGAGACAGTTTGTCCAACTGAGTGTCAGAGACTGCAGAGCTACTGAAATATTAACCAGCGGAGACCCAGTTCAGCCCTAAACTCCCTGCATCCTTCATGCAACCCCACGTCTGCAGCTATGGCCTCTGCAGGCTCCGCCCTCCTCTACCCACCGTGTGAAGATACCTGCCGATTCAATGCGATTTCAGTCAGAAATTATCTGCTTTCTAGAAACATCCTCTCTGTCTTCTGTGAAGCAGCAGATTTATTTCATTTATAAATTCTGATCCATCACATTTATTCACTGACATCTGGACAGAGCAGCTCTTCTTCTAGGAATCTGGACCAATTTAGTCTTCCTCCAAACTTCTGATTTTGATCAGATTCCATTAAAATCTAAGTCTGCCCCAACCAGTCAACCTGATTAAGACATAACATTTTTTTTTTTTTTAGTTTAATTTTAAGTTAACATGTAAAATATTTTGAAATATATGTATTTTTTTAGGTGTGACAGATATATATTTAATCTTTAATGACTAGTAAAGAGTCATCCCATTTTTTTTCTCGGATTGGTGACGTATTTCCGCCTTAGGGCGTAAAAATTACTGCCCATTGACTCTGGTGAACAGTTGTCCATCCGCAGCAGCTCCTCTGCAAATCAACGGTATAGGAGAGCTCAGGGCGCAGCTCTGGTGCACCCTGGTGACAGGAAGTGTATTTGCTCACCACCGCCCGCCACAGCGCAGACATTTAGCAGATGATTGACAGGTCGAGTCGTGGGAGTTGGAGACGCATCAGAGAGAGAGAGAGAGAGAGAGAAATGGCAGCCCTTTTCCAGGACCTGGTTTAGCTACAAGGTTAGGCTAACTACCTGCAGCAAGGCTAACTGTGCAGTGAGGCTAACTACATGCAGCGAGGCTAACTGCGTGCAGCGAGGTTAATTGCGTGCAGCGAGGCTAACTGCGTGCAGAGAGGCTAACTGCGTGCAGCGAGGCTAACTGCATGCAGAGAGGCTAACTGCGTGCAGCGAGGCTAACTGCGTGCAGAGAGGGTAACTGCGTGCAGCGAGGCTAACTGCATGCAGCGAGGCAAACTACATGCAGCGAGGCTAACTGCATGCAGAGAGGCTAACTGCATGCAGCGAGGCTAACTGCATGCAGTGAGGCTAACTACATGCAGCGAGGCTAACTGCATGCAGTGAGGCTAACTACATGCAGCGAGGCTAACTGCATGCAGAGAGGCTAACTGCATGCAGCGAGGCTAACTGCATGCAGAGAGGCTAACTGCATGCAGAGAGGCTAACTGCATGCAGCGAGGCTAACTGCATGCAGCGAGGCTAACTACATGCAGCGAGGCTAACTGCATGCAGTGAGGCTAACTACATGCAGCGAGGCTAACTGCATGCAGCGAGGCTAACTGCATGCAGAGAGGCTAACTGCATGCAGCGAGGCTAACTACATGCAGTGAGGCTAACTACATGCAGTGAGGCTAACTACATGCAGCGAGGCTAACTGCATGCAGCGAGGCTAACTGCATGCAGCGAGGCTAACTACATGCAGTGAGGTTAACTACATGCAGTGAGGCTAACTGCATGCAGAGAGGCTAACTGCATGCAGCGAGGCTAACTGCATGCAGTGAGGCTAACTACATGCAGCGAGGCTAACTGCATGCAGAGAGGCTAACTGCATGCAGCGAGGCTAACTGCGTGTAGCGAGGCTAACTGCGTGCAGCGAGGCTAACTGCATGCAGAGAGGCTAACTGCGTGCAGCGAGGCTTACTGCGTGCAGCGAGGCTTACTGCGTGCAGCTAGGCTAACTGCGTGCAGCGAGGCTAACTGCATGCAGAGAGGCTAACTGCGTGCAGCGAGGCTAACTGCATGCAGAGAGGCTAACTGCGTGCAGCGAGGCTTACTGCGTGCAGCTAGGCTAACTGCATGCAGAGAGGCTAAGGCTTTATCCTGCTTTATCCTGCCTCCTTTTTCAAAGGTCAGGATCTGATCCAGCGTGGATAAAGACAGCTAAGAAGAATGAACAATCTGGGATTCACATGGAAAATAATAGAATATAGTCTACTTTTTCTATATGTTTGTTGATTTGCATAGTTGCTCTTAAATAAACACATTCTCAGAAAATAAATAGTTTTTATAAATTAGAAAAAGTATAAAGCTGACTAATAGCTCCTCTATTATTAAACTGGTGCATTATTTTTCTAGGTTTATGACGCCATATTGGATGAATGAAAAACCATGAAAAACCCAGATTTACCTTCACAGCCTCAGAATTGCAAGATCTATGTACAAAAAGTAAACCTGGACATGAAATTAGGTTTTTACTATGTTTTTATTGTTGGCATTCATATAAATATCCTGATGTGATAACTTAGTGTACGTTTGATTGCTTTTTGGTAAAAAAAAAAAAAAAAGTCTATTTTGAATTTCTAGCCCCTTCTGGAGAAAACTCCCCCCGGCTGTCGATGCTGAGAACATAGAACCGCTTCCTGCTGATGAATCTACCTGTTCCAGTAACACCGTTTGGTCCAGCGGACCAGAATCAGCAGGTGAACCGAGCTGAAACCTGACGACCGACACAGGCGGGAGGGTTTGGCTACTTTTGCTGAAGTGAAACTATTTCGGACATTCCTGGGAGCTGATAAACCCTGAAGAGGAGGAGGGAGAAATGGGAGGAGACAGATAGGTTCCTCTGCAGCTGAAAATCAACTGGTTCCTAGAAACAATCGGGTCCAACTGGATCAGAACTCTGTCTTCGCGCTCCAGCCCTACAGGGTCCATTAGAACCATCTGTCGGTGAATCAAGCTTCCTAAAACCTTCTGATTCCTGCTCTTCATCCCAGAGTTCTGGTAAAGAACTAGAACCACTCTAACCCAGGTTCAGATTCTGGTTCTGTTCCACCTTACAGAATTAAGCTGTTTGGTCACCAGCACCTAAGGTCTTCAGCAGGGCGGTGGCAGCATCATGCTGCGTTAATGGAGGGCGACCAGTCAGCAGACAGATGGGACCCAGTTAAATGTTCCAACTGGAGGCAGCTTTTAAAGGCTGACACCCATCATAGGTTCAACTTTGAGTGATTTCCTTCCTCCATTTACAGGATTAAAACACAAAATCCTGATAGAATTAGACAAATAGAAACAGTTATCGACAAATCCGTCTAAATATTAATACCAGCTGTGATTCTAAATCTGCTGAACCTGATGTGAAATCTGCAAACACGCATACCGGCTGATGCAGATATGGATTAATCTAATCCTTTAACAAACCTGCAAACATTCATACGGAGGGTTCAGCATAAAATCAACATTAAATGGGTTTTAGAAGGTCTAGAAGCACTAGATCTATCTATATCTATATCCAGTCATTCAGCATAGATCCTGCTGCACGGCTCTACGTCTTATTTTGGCATTTGACCAATTATATGAGCCCTTGAATGATAGAAATTAAATTGGAAAAAAAATTAACAATTCAAGAAAAAAAGATTAAAAGCTAATTGAAAAGTTAAAAAGTTAACAAGCCTAGTTAATTATATTTAGGTTTATAAACTAAAACATGTTAATTGCCAGTATCAGCATTAATGCCACTAAGGTTATGTGCTTCTTTCACTCTCATTTTTTCATTAATTTCTTCTAGAAGCATTTAATTATTTTTCTTAATATATTCAGGAAGTTGTTTCGTTTCTTCTTATTACATCGACATTCATTTTTGGCATCAAAATATCCTTTTTTTTAATGTTCCAAAGATAATAAAGTCTCTGCCTGGATTCCAGTAACACTATAAGCTGGAAATGTTGATTTTCAAAGTATTTCACTGATGCTTAATAACAGAAAACTCTCAGAACTTCTTTAGAGAGAATCGATTCTGTACGGAAGCCCAGAGCGGTCAATACTTTTTCTCATTATCTAAAGATAACGAAGCCGTTTTCTTGTGATAACGAGATGATTTTATGTGTTAAAACTAATTCCCTCCTTCAATACCACAACAGCGGGAGAGGATTTAGAAGCCTTCAAAATTGGGCATAAATTAAAAAATATCACACTACTGCGAGGATTTTTTTTTATTTATTTATTTTTTTATTTTATATACTCTAATAATCCCAGAGGGAAATTACTTCTCTGTATTTAACCCATCCCCAAGGTACGGACGAGGATTAGGGCCACTGGAAAAAAAAAAAAAAAGTTTACTGATTTTAAAATTTTATTTCAGTTTAGTATTGGAAAAAAGTCAGAATTCTGACTTTAATCTCAGAATTCTGACTGAATTCTGAGATTAAAGTCAGAATTCTGACTTTTTTTCCATACTATACTGAAATAAAATTTTAAAATCAGTAAACTTTTTTTTTTTTTTCAGTGGCCCTAATCCTCTTCCGTACCTTGGGGAGCAGTGAGCTGCCATTGTGAGGTGCATGGGGAGCAGTGTGAGGTTAAGGGTGAGATCGTTGCAGATATTTTTGATTTATGCTCAATATTGAAGCGTGGTCTGCGCTACGTTATTCCACGCCACAACACCAGAGGGCCAATCAGGAACTAGCTGTGGGTCTAGATACGGCCGAGGCGGGGAGGAAGTGGGGGCAAGTTTGTGCGACAACGGAGGGACATGAGGGCCAAAAAGAGCGGGGATCCAGGTGGAAAAAGGGTCCCAGCGTTCTTATGCACCTCGCTCTGCTAGCTGCTCCATCTTCACCAGTCGTTTTCCACAATGGCGGTCAGTCAAACAAAACAAGCCGGTAAGGAACCAAACAGGAAATACGCATAGTGTTTCTGAGCATAAACCAGGCTTAAGTCTGTAAATAATCTTGTGTTCAACTTTTATAGAAACGAGACGACATTGTTGGTTTGATGATTTGCTTCCACTTCTGATTCCTAACCAATCAGCCCTATGCCTCCAGGTGTTTCACCTGTAACAGCTGCATTAACCCCTAAAATGAGTCCAGATTAAGGATGTTCAAAAAACAGTCAGATTTGTTTCCATTTAATCCAATCCACCACCTGACAATAAGTGAAAAGAAAGAGGAAACTAAATACTGATTATTTGCGAACACGCGGTACGGCAACTGGACAACTACGACCCTGCAGGCATGGATGGACTGGGAATCCTGGGCTGCTGGCCGGCCTCATTACTCTGACCGGTTAGTCACCTCGTTATCTAGATAACCGTTTTCTAGAGATAACAAAATAGTTTTCTCATTATCTCGAAAAGGCAAAGGAAAAAATCAGGCCGCCCTCGGCTTCCATAAATTCTGTGTTTGTCAACTTTAATGCTAATTTAATAATATAAATAAAGAGTTTCTGGTTTATATACCAACAATTTAAATAATAATTAGTTAAAATAATCCCGTTGGGAGAATCACTGGGAAATGCTTGTAGAATTACGTCTGCAGGTGAACTAATTAAAATATAAGGGTGACTAAAGGGGGCGGAGCTAGAGGGTGGCCATGGACACCTCTTGGCCACCCTCTAGCTCCACCCCTGCTGTAAATCCTGATATTTTTCTGATACCACAGCTCCGTTTGCTTTATTTCTCTAAGCAGGGATGATGTTTACGAACGAACGCATCGATCTACCAAAGACAGGAAGTGATGAAAGCAGATTAAATCCTGAAAACAAATAACTGGGTTTATTGAGACAGTCACTCCCAATGGGGGAAACATCATTACTCTAAATAAGGATTTTTATTATAGAAACAGACTGAATAGATCTGCCCTTTCATTGGGCCTATATCAGTTTGTGTCCATGACGATGATGATGATGATGATGAGTCTACCTTCCTCTTTATTCTGAGATATTTCTGCCTGTTTCAGATTTAAAAACGACGACGCGTGACCCGAACAGCGGTACCACAGAACAGAACCATTAAAGGATCACAGCCAGGCTCTCTGTTGGGGTTAAAGGTCAAACTCTCAGATGTCGTCGGTCCAGAACCGGCTCTGAACAGAACCTTTCCATCCCCCGGGGACAGGACCCAAAAGATCCCGGCGCCAAGCAGAGAAACTCTACGGCTGATCCGACCCAGAGCCTAAGGCTGGCTGGCAGAGGACAGGCGTCCCTCTGTCCACACAGAGACATTTGAGAGGACAGAACTTACGTCTGGAGTCTTTGATGGTTTTCAGGGCTGACTGGAGCCGGTCCAACATCATCCAAAGTCCAGAAGCAGACAGCAAAGGAGAAGCGATCAGAAACCCAACTTCCTCCCGGTCCACCTGTCTCCGTCTGTCTCTGTGTCCCTCTGAGGACGGCTGTACCTCCAGCAGCAGGCGAGTCGCTGTGAATTTGAGCAGAGCTCAGAGAGAGGAGCAGCAGGAGGGGGCGGGGCCACAGCTGGGGGGCGGGATGTGCCGTCCGCGGTGCGTTCAGGCGCTGTCTGAGTGTGGGTCCCCTTGCTGACGGGTTGGGTCCATCCTGCTGACATGACTGTGGAGACGCTGCCTCCTGGTGGCGGCGCCGCCTCTTAACAAGGACTTTATGATAGGCAGTACCGGATTGAGCCGGTTTAATAATCAGAACCGGTCCTGAGCGGACTGAACCCTGAAGGCTCCATCAGTCCGGTTCTTTATTCATTTTTCTGCTTTTTATCCTCCAGATTTTACCTTTTTTTTTTAGAACTTTAAATCCAGCAGAACCGAAACAGAATCGTCCTCTGGGAGCCCAGAACCAATGTTCTACCGATACGGAACCGCAGAGCAGAACTGCTCAGAAAGCTGATTCATGCTTTTAATATTGAGCTTCGGATCATTTCCGGGTCAATCAGAACCATCAGAACTTCTCGGTCTGTGCAGACGAACAGATTTCTCACTCACCTCCGCTCACTTCCTGAGACGCGATGACGAATCCAAAGCCTTCCCCCGGCCGCCTCCTCAGCTCCACCTCCACCATCTTGGCTCCTCCTCGGCCATCTTTGGCCCTGGCTCCTGAAGCTCCGCCCCCAGGGGCCGGCCCCGAGCTGTCCTCCACACCCTGCAGGTCGCGGGGCTCCAGGGTCAGGGTCACCGGAACCGAATCCAGGAAGCTGGTGCTCTGGATGAGGGCCGAGGCCGAGGGCCCGTTTGGAGTCTGAGCAGGAGGGGCCCCTGGAAGACAAAGAGCAGGCCCCCCATTGGAGCAGGAGGACATCTGATGAACCCAGCATGTTCTGCTTCTTACCCTGCAGCTTCATTTTGGAACCATAAACTGATTTACCTTTGTGGGCCCCTGACGGTAGCAGCTGGCTCTCCTGTGGACCCTCAGGGGCCAAGCCGGCCTGGCTGAGGGTGGGGGCGCCCCCCAGAGAGGCACCTGTGGACGGGGAAGGCAGCTCAGTGGAGGACTGAGTGGTCAGGATGTGGGGGGAGGAGAGCGGCTTGTAGAGGTTTGGCGTGACGAGGGGGGAGGAGACGGGACCTGGGGGAGGACAGAGACAGCGGGACCGTTCTGACATTCTGATACCGGGTACAGGAACAAAGCTTACTGGTTCCACTGCTGGTTTAACTGGTTATTACAGGGACAGAACCCTGGGAAGGCCTGCTTACCTCCTCTGTGGACCAGCAGGACCACCTCTCCTTGTTTGGTGTGTTCCTGCAGGACTCTCTGGACCTGGAAAACAACGCATGCCTGGTTACTGGACCTGTCTGCAAACATGGACGTCCATGGAACATGTTCCACGTCTGCAAACATATTACGGGTTTTTTCTCTGGCCAGAAGTTCGATGGCAAATCCTCCCTCTTCAAGTTGGCGATCCAACGACCAACCCGTCCGTGGAGGATCAGGAATCAGAAAGGTGGAATAACTCTTTTATTTCCACTTTTCCCCGATGTATTCCAGCATCCAGCTGCCATGCACGTGGGCATTGTCAGTTTCACTATAGCTCTGGTGAATTTCAATGGTGAAGTCCTCTGGAAATCTTCAATAATTGTTTTTGATTGCAGATGTGTCTAGTAGTTCCCATTGATTTAGCTTGGAAAGCGGGGAGAATGGCGCTAGGCTTACCGCACCGTGACGTATCTGCTGGAAGATGGCAGGAGGGAGGGGCTACTATATTTGGGCTAAAATGGCCGCTCCCAGACTCAGTGATCGCGATGAAAATTATAATTTTTTACTGATTAACTCTAAATTCATTAAATCAAAGCGAACTTATTAGTTTTAGGTATAAATAACGATCCATTGATTATTTCTTGCTGATCGGACTTTTGTTTTATTTGCATTTACTGCTATAGAGCACTGCCAGTAGATGGCGCCATTTATTTATTATGTCCGCTCATTGCATCGGTGCTGGATTTCTATTATGGATGTAAACACCATGAGGACGGACAGCTGGTGGTTATGACCTTATTTTTATCAGGATCAAACGGTTTTTTCGTAGAGGCGCATAAAGCAACGCTGACCGTTTATCCCACCTGGCTGCGGCTCCTCAGATCTTCTTCTGCACTTTAGAACGTTTTATCGCTCTGGTTTAATGAAGGAAATCCAGGATCTGTGTTTGAACCAAGTCACACCTGAACTGAACCGCCGTTCTCGCTCACCTGAGTGAAGCTGAGGCTCTGCACATCGGCTCCGTTGATCTTTACAATCAGATCTCCAGCCTGCAGCAAGGGACACTGCCTCCGATCCCACACCCGCTTCACCACGGCCTGCTGCCCGCCCTGTCCTCCCGCCGTCACGCTGAACCCCAACCCGCCGCTCTCACTGTGTCTGAGCGCCACAGGAACCAGCTCTCCTCCATGTGCTGAACCTGGTGACCCTGCACCAAGAGGTAGAACCAGACCTCCGCCTCCTCTGGAGGACGAGGAGGTCAGCCCGTGGTTTGCCGGACACCCGTTAAAGCCACACGGCGGAACGTCTCTAGATGGCATCACGGCGTGCGAAGTCTGAGGCATCTGCTGGCATGGCACAGGAGCAGAGGGAGCAGCGGAGGAGGAGGAGGGGTTGTCACTGCCGGTGGAGGTGAAGTTCTGGACGCGACCCACGTCCAGCTGAGAGAGGGTCAGTTTGGACAACATGTGGGACGAGGAGGAGATGTTAGGGAGCGTGGACGTGGACAGGTCGCTCTCTGAAGACTTGGAGCTCTGATGAAGGAGGAGCGAGGAAGAGGAAAGGGTGGGGAGAGTGCTGCTGTTGTAGCGAATCAACGAAGACCTGGGACACAGAGAGAGCGAGAAGAATGCAGAAAACACCAAACAGGTCATATATTTAAATCATCTAAGCAATTAAAAAGAGAGGTCACCTCTTTAACTTCCCTTCTCTGGTTTCCTGTTAGTCCGTGAGGCAGACACCCTGTCTACTTTTAAGGCTAGGCTTAAAACTTTCCTTTTTGATAAAGCTTCTAGTTAGAGTGGCTCAGGTTATCCTGAGCTATCTCTATAGTTCTGCTGCTATAGGCTTAGACTGCTGGAGGACATAGGGACCCCTTTTTCATCATTCTGCTTCATTCTATCTCTATTCTCCCACTCTGCAGAATCTGTTAGTTCAATCTCTAACGTTCTGCTCTCTCTGCTTTTTCTCATAGTAGCTTCATCTGGTCTGTTCCTGTTTGGCTGTGACTCCATCCTGGAGAGAAATATCAGCTGTGCTGCTGCCATCAACACCTTTGTTTCTAGATGTTTTTTTCCCAGTGTTTAATCCTGTTTCTTTCCTAGACATAGCTATGGGCCCAGCTTTTACTGTGACTAACTGGATCTTTTCTCTTTCATCCTTTGACATGAAAACCGACTCAGAGCTCGTTTGTTTAACTGTTTCTTTCCAAGACAGAGCCGCCTGTGGAGCTAGTTTACTGTTAGCTTTTCTAACATAGAAAGTATTTATAAATCAGAGCTTATATTTTCCTTTTCTATGTCTTCTTCTGTCTCCTTGAACCCCGGTCACTGAGCCTGGTTTTGGTTCTGCTGGAGGTTTTTTTCCAATTAAAGTAAGTTTTCCTCTCCACTGTCGCTGCCTGCTTTGTGTGAGAGATTGCTTAAGAGTCGATGAGTTGATTCAATTAGCTGGTTTCCCTTAGAAAGAAAATGCTAATCTTTTAATCTGACAGGGTGATCTGCTTGAATTGCCTCTAATCTCTGATATGAAACCAGACCGTTGATGAAGGCATAAACAGGAGGCAGATGGTTTTAAAAGAGGTTCAAAGGAAAACTTACATGTTCATGTTTTTGGTACAGATCAGTTCCACGGATCATATTCATTTTAATACTCTGGTCACACATGAATTAACGATTATCTCCACCTAGTGGTCTGGAGCTCTTAGTTGGTGCCAGTTTGTAGTGATGGTGAGATGAAGCTTCATGTTTAACTGTTTGGCCAAATTCCCCACAGTTCATGAAGCTTCATGTGAACATGTCACCGCCTACTGGTGGAGCGCAGAACTACAGCTAGTAATATAATCTGTGATTTTTTGCAATGGTTTGTCTTTTTTAAATTGTTATTAAGTTTTTCTGCCATTTTAGTGAAATAAGCTCAAGCAGACAGTGAAAGTGCCACGGTTTTTGGTTTTAATCACTTTGAAAGTTATATGTTCAACCAATTTTTTGGCTAAACCAACCAATTTAACTTTGCCAGTGTTTTTACCCAATCTATATTTGTACTACGGCGAACCAATACAAATTAGTCACATTGGCCAAAATACTTAATTAATATCCCAGTTTTTCAGTCTTTTTCAGTCGGTTTTCAAATGTCTCGTACACTGTGCGATCTTTTCAGTCGTTAGACGCAGCTACTGCTCACACTGTACGACTATACCGCAGGGTTTAGTCGTACAGTGTGAGCTCACAGCTCACGATTCATGTTCGGCCCGACGCTCTGATGCGATCTATCTGCTCTCTTAATGTACATTTATTTAGCACTTCAACCTTATGCTCTGCTATCCTAGCCGTACACGTTCTTCTTCTATTGTTTTTCTAGCTGCCACCTAACAATGCTAACAGGGCAGTGACTCCTAGTGGTAACACTAACCATAACACTCCCCCTGTACAGCACACGGCTGACGATCAGGCTGAAAGTCGGCCCGATCAAAAGGTCTCGCCAGACTGGAAAATCGCCCCAAAAATCGCACAGTGTACGCCCGGCGTAACGTGGGTCTCGAGCCTAAAACCTCAGGATGGAAATCAGTGTCTGGCAACGGTGACAATTGTTTCGAAAGCAATACTATTTAAGACTAATGTTACAACTTTGACCGGTGACTTCAGATCTGAGCAGATTTTAATCATTACATGGTTTAATCTGACCAAAATAGTTTTAATCAACTAAATTGGTTGTTTTTTCAACCAATCTATTCTTAGAATCTGTCCAAACTTTATCCAACTGCCAATCCTACAAACTCCCACATCTTGACTGAACACTGAGGCTTTAAAAATGCCTGCAGAAGTTCCTGCGCTTTCTGAACCACTTCCTGAAGCGGTCACATGGTATCATGGTAGCAAGGCTTCGGATGTCATCAATTTTGGCCCCTCCCCTAAATAAATCACGCCTCGACACGTGCTTCAGGGAATCCCCCCCCCCCCGCCCTTACTTAACACACACCTCGAAGCCTCGGCTCATCTCAGAACATCCTGAGTTTGACCACTGACCTCCGGGTCCCAGCATTGGATTGGCCGCCATCAGAATCGCTGTGACTAGTTGGAGTCCTGTCTGCAGACTGAGGGGGGGGCTGCGACACATCTGACGATGTGGGAGTCGGAGGTCCAGCCAGACCGTTTGTCATTGGCTCAGGGACATAAGAGGGCGGGGTTCGTGCCGAACCTTTAGAGACCAAATGATGAAATGTTTTATTGAACGTCTGCATTCAGTTTAAGACTGAACAATTCTAAGGATGGTTTGATACAGATTATGTTCCAGCATCCAGAGACTCTGGAGTGACGGTTCTGACCTGGCGTGCTGCCGTTGGCGTCCAGCGTCCGGCTGAAGGTGAGGTGCGTCAGCGCCCTGCTCTGGTTGGAGGACTCGCTGGAAGTCTGAGGCTGCAGGAGGTCAGAAAAATATGACATTCAGTGAAATGTTTGCTTCTTTTCTTCTCTTTACTTTCTGTGTTCTGACTGTTTTTAAAGGTGAAGAACAAAATATTTCCCTGTCTGTCTTTCAGTGAAAGATGTAAATTTAGTTCCACAGGAAGGATCTATGATGCATTCAGGTACCAATGTCTCTATGGTGCATTCAGGTACCAATGTCTCTATGGTGCATTCAAATACTGATGTCTCTATGCTGCATTCAGGTACCAATGTCTCTATGGTGCATTCAAATACTGATGTCTCTATGCTGCATTCAGGTACCAATGTCTCTATGGTGCATTCAGGTACGAATGTCTCTATGCTGCATTCAGGTACCAATGTCTCTATGGTGCATTCAGGTACCAATGTCTTATGGTGCATTCAGGTACCATGGTCTCTATGGTGCATTCGGGTTTACCAATGTCTTTTATGGTGCATTCAAATACTGATGTCTCTATGCTGCATTCAGGTACCATGTCTCTATGGTGCATTCAGGTACGATGTCTCTATGCTGCTTTTCAGGTACCAATGTCTCTATGGTGCATTCAGGTACCAATGTCTCTATGGTGCATTCAGGTACCAATGTCTCTATGGTGCATTCAGGTACCAATGTCTCTATGCTGCATTGAGGTACCGATGTCTCTATGCTGCATTCAGGTAACGATGTCTCTATGCTGCATTCAGGTACCAATGCTGCATTCAGGTACCAATGTCACTATGCTGCATTGTCAGGGTGAACGATACTGTTCTGGCCATCAAGGTTTACCCAATGGAAATCGCTCAAGAAATCGCACAGTGTACGCCGCTAACGTGGTCTCGAGCCTAAACCGGTGCAATCAGGTACATGTTGCAACGGTGCAATTGGTTCGAAAGCATACTATTTATAATACTATGTTACAACTTGACTGACTTCAGACTGAGCAATTTAATCATACATGGTTTAATTAGTACAAATGTCTTTAGACTGCATTCAGGTACCAATTGTTTATGTTATTTCAACCAATCGTATTCTTAGAATCGTGTCAAACTTTATCCAATGCTCTATCTGACAAACTCCGGCTACATCTGATGAACACTCTAGGCTAAATGCCTGCAGAAGTTCGCTGCGCTTTCTGAACCACTTCCTGAAGCGGTCACATGGTTCATGGTAGCAAGGCTTCGGATGTCATCAATTTTGCCTCCCTAAATAAATCAGCCGTACGACACGTGCTTCATGGGAATCCCCCCCTCGCGTACTTACACAGCCTCGAAGGCTGGCTCATCTCAAAATCCTGAGTTTGACCAATGCTCTATCCGGTCGCATTGCATTGGCCGCCATCAGAATCGCTGTGCTAGTTGGGTCCTGCTGCAGAGAGGGGGGGGCTGCGAACATCTGACTGATGTGGGAGTTCGGAGGTCCAGCCGACGTTTGTCATTGGCTCAGGCATAAGAGGGGGGTCTGCGAACCTTTAGAGGACCAAATGTAAAGTTTTATTGAACTGTCTGCATCAGTTAAGACTGAACAATTCTAGGATGGTTTGATACAGATTTAATGTTCTGCATCTCAGAGTACTCTGGAGTGACGTCTCTACCTGCGTGTGCCGTTCAGCGTCCAAGCGTCCGGTCTCAAGTAGCTGCGATCAGCGTCCGTGTCTGGTATGGAGACTCGCATGGAAGTACGAGTCTGCATGATGTCAAAAAATAGACATTCAGGTGAAATGTTGCTTCTTTTGCTTTCTACTTTCTGTGTTCTGACTGTTTTTACAGGTGACGAACAATTTCCCTGTCTGCTTTCAGTGACAGATGTAGAATTTAGTTCCACAGGAAGTCTATGATGCATTCAGGTAACAATGTCTCTATGTGCATTCAGGTACCAATGTCTCTATGTGCATTCAGTACGATGTCTCTATGCTGCATTCAGGTACCATGTCTCAATGGTGCATTCAAATACTGATGTCTCTATGCTGCATTCAGGTACCAATGTCTCTATGGTGCATTCAGGTACGGAATTCTCTATGCGTGCATTCGGTACCAATGTCTCATGGTCATTCAGGTACCAATTGTCTCTATGGTGCATTCAGGTACCAATGTCTCTATGGTGCATTCAGGTACCAGATGTCTCTATGCTGCATTCAAATACTGATGTCTCTATGCTGCATTCAGGTACCATGTCTCTAATGCTGCATTCAGGTACAATGTCTCTATGCTGCATTCAGGTACCAATGTCTCTATGGTGCATTCAGGTACCAATGTCTCTATGGTGCATTCGGGTACCACTGCTGCATTCAGATACCAATTTCTCTATGGTGCATTCAGGTAACGATGTCTCTATGCTGCATTCAGATACCAATTTCTCTATGCTGCATTCAGGTACCGATGTCTCTATGCTGCATTCAGGTAACGATGTCTCTATGCTGCATTCAGGTACCGATGTCTCAATGCTGCATTCAGGTACCGATGTCTCAATGGTGCATTCAGGTACCAATGTCTCTATGGTGCATTCAGGTACCAATGTCTC
This sequence comes from Cyprinodon tularosa, assembly GCF_016077235.1. Taxonomy (NCBI): domain Eukaryota; kingdom Metazoa; phylum Chordata; class Actinopteri; order Cyprinodontiformes; family Cyprinodontidae; genus Cyprinodon; species Cyprinodon tularosa. The sequence goes on along the minus strand of NW_024039127.1, from coordinate 1,287,969 downwards.
TATGGTGCATTCAGGTACCAATGTCTCTATGGTGCATTCAAATACTGATGTCTCTATGCTGCATTCAGGTACCAATGTCTCTATGGTGCATTCAGGTACGAATGTCTCTATGCTGCATTCAGGTACCAATGTCTCTATGGTGCATTCAGGTACCAATGTCTCTATGGTGCATTCAGGTACCAATGTCTCTATGGTGCATTCAGGTACCGATGTCTCTATGCTGCATTCAGGTAACGATGTCTCTATGCTGCATTCAGGTACCAATGTCTCTATGGTGCATTCAGGTACGAATGTCTCTATGCTGCATTCAGGTACCAATGTCTCTATGGTGCATTCAGGTACCAATGTCTCTATGGTGCATTCAGGTACCAATGTCTCTATGGTGCATTCAGGTACCGATGTCTCTATGCTGCATTCAGGTAACGATGTCTCTATGCTGCATTCAGGTAACGATGTCTCTATGCTGCATTCAGGTAACGATGTCTCTATGGTGCATTCAGGTACCGATGTCTCTATGCTGCATTCAGGTACCGATGTCTCAATGCTGCATTCAGGTACCGATGTCTCTATGCTGCATTCAGGTAACGATGTCTCAATGCTGCATTCAGGTACCGATGTCTCAATGCTGCATTCAGGTACCGATGTCTCTATGCTGCATTCAGGTAACGATGTCTCTATGGTGCATTCAGGTACCGATGTCTCTATGCTGCATTCAGGTACCGATGTCTCTATGCTGCATTCAGGTACCAATGCTGCATTCAGGTACCAATGTCTCTATGCTGCATTCAGGTAACGATGTCTCTATGCTGCATTCAGGTACCGATGTCTCTATGCTGAATTCAGGTACCGATGTCTCTATGCTGCATTCAGGTACCGATGTCTCAATGCTGAATTCAGGTACTGATGTCTCTATGGTGCATTCAGGTACCGATGTCTCTATGGTGCATTCAGGTACGGAATTCTCTATGGTGCATTCGGGTACCACTGCTGCATTCAGATACCAATTTCTCTATGGTGCATTCAGGTAACGATGTCTCTATGCTGCATTCAGGTACCGATGTCTCTATGCTGCATTCAGGTACCGATGTCTCTATGCTGCATTCAGGTACCGATGTCTCAATGCTGAATTCAGGTACTGATGTCTCTATGGTGCATTCAGGTACCGATGTCTCTATGGTGCATTCAGGTACGGAATTCTCTATGGTGCATTCGGGTACCACTGCTGCATTCAGATACCAATTTCTCTATGGTGCATTCAGGTAACGATGTCTCTATGCTGCATTCAGATACCAATTTCTCTATGCTGCATTCAGGTACCGATGTCTCTATGCTGCATTCAGGTAACGATGTCTCTATGCTGCATTCAGGTACCGATGTCTCAATGCTGCATTCAGGTACCGATGTCTCAATGCTGCATTCAGGTACTGATGTCTCTATGGTGCATTCAGGTACCGATGTCTCTATGGTGCATTCAGGTACGGAATTCTCTATGGTGCATTCAGGTACCGATGTCTCTATGGTGCATTCAGGTACGGAATTCTCTATGGTGCATTCGGGTACCACTGCTGCATTCAGATACCAATTTCTCTATGCTGCATTCAGGTACCGATGTCTCTATGCTGCATTCAGGTAACGATGTCTCTATGCTGCATTCAGGTAACGATGTCTCTATGCTGCATTCAGGTAACGATGTCTCTATGCTGCATTCAGGTACCGATGTCTCTATGCTGCATTCAGGTACCAATGCTGCATTCAGGTACCAATGTCTCTATGCTGCATTCAGGTAACGAAGTCTCTATGGTGCATTCAGGTACCAATGTCTCTATGCTGAATTCAGGTACCGATGTCTCTATGCTGCATTCAGGTACCAATGTCTCTATGCTGCATTCAGGTAACGAAGTCTCTATGGTGCATTCAGGTACCAATGTCTCTATGCTGAATTCAGGTACCGATGTCTCTATGCTGCATTCAGGTACCGATGTCTCTATGCTGCATTCAGGTACCAATGCTGCATTCAGGTACCAATGTCTCTATGCTGCATTCAGGTAACGATGTCTCTATGCTGCATTCAGGTACCGATGTCTCTATGCTGCATTCAGGTACCAATGCTGCATTCAGGTACCAATGTCTCTATGCTGCATTCAGGTAACGAAGTCTCTATGGTGCATTCAGGTACCAATGTCTCTATGCTGAATTCAGGTACCGATGTCTCAATGCTGCATTAAGGTACTGATGTCTCTATGGTGCATTCAGGTACCGATGTCTCTATGGTGCATTCAGGTACCAATGTCTCTATGGTGCATTCAGGTACCAATGTCTCTATGCTGAATTCAGGTACCGATGTCTCTATGCTGCATTCAGGTACCGATGTCTCAATGCTGCATTCAGGTACCAATGTCTCTATGGTGCATTCAGGTACCGATGTCTCTATGGTGCATTCAGGTACCAATGTCTCTATGGTGCATTCAGGTACCAATATCTCTATGCTGCATTCAGCAACATAAAACTCTGAAGGTTTTCTTGTTTTCTTTAGGAAACCATAGACTGATTTTTGTGAATTGGGTTGAGGGCCCCCACCTCCAGGTTCTGTTTGGGGCATCCATCGGGGTTGTAAAGCATGGGGTATCCTCTCCTCAAAACCACATCCACGCTCTGACCCATTGGCACTGACTTCAGCATCTCCACCACCTCCTTGTGAGAGCGACCCAGCACACAGGTGTCATTGATGTACACCAGGATGTCCGCTGCAGGAACCAAAGACGGACAATCAGTTTGGTGATAAATCAAAGCGCTGAGTCAATGTCCTGGTTCTGGGTGGAGCTTCTTTAAAGGAGGAAATAAAATTCTCTACTCTACACCAAACGCTGGATTATATTTTTGGGGGGAAGTTAATTGTGTGCTTATTTATTTTTGGAGCATTTATTTATTTCTGTATTTATTTTTAATTATGGCAGGATTGGTCCTCCATAGACAGGCTGGTTCTAGTCCAGATAAAGACCTTCGAGGTTCTATCTGTCCAGGATGCGTGGGGTCTGTAGAGAAGCACAGAAGCTCGGCGCCGATGATCCTCTCCAGAATCGGTTGTTGTTTAAATGGAATTTAAAATTTAGTTTGATTTAATTCTCAACTTCATCTTTAACCTGTGGTCACCCAGCAGGAGGCTGCTGTCCACAGTGGGGAGGCGTGAGGGCCGGGAGCTGGGTGGCCAGCAGACCAGGGTGGAAAGATATCCGTTAAAATTTAAAGGATGTTAAATAAGCTGTAATTCTTTTATTTTTATTTGCTGTTCACAAAAACACGTGTTCCCTTGTTTTTAATACATAATGGGGCCCATTTTCTTGGAAAATGACACATTGTGGGGACCAGCTGCTCCTTGTTGGGCCCAATGCCTGGAACCCACGAGGGGAATTGCTGTTTTTTGGGTCAGGGTCACGTTTATATAATTTCATAAATGTGGCATCCACATAAGTAGACACAGCAAAAATGAAGACTGTAGTACACATGCTGGGTCCTTTGGTGGCGCTGTGACACCGCCACAGAATCACACCAAACCAGTGGGCATGAGATTTGAAACACAGAAAAATGGCGGTAAAGAGGCGCATGCGGTGCATCCTGAAAGGTTGACTTGTTCTGGATAAACCTTATCTGGTCTCCGGGTTAATGAGGCCTTAATCACAGACCTTTAGTTAACTTGATTAAAATGCAGTGGCGGACGGTGCATATGGTGCCTGGGCCGTGTACGGACGACCACTCCTGGGAAGGCTGACAGCTGCTGCAGACTGGTGGAGACCAACAGCTGCTACCGTTGCTGATGACGTTCTGGCCCGATCAACAGGTGCTGCAGCAACTCACTCTGTCTCCCTACCTGTATTGAGAGTCGGTGGACCTCCAGGTGTGACACTGTACACCTGCAGGAACTCCTGAGGTTGACTTCCTCCGACGATGTTGAATCCAAAACCTCGAGGTCCCTTGGAGAGGCGGGTGTGGATGGAGTAACCCCTCAGCTGGCTCGGCTGGTCTGAGAACTCCGGAACTGTCAGGAAACAGAAAAAGTTCTGATCTGCAGAAACTGAGAAGGTAGTTAGTGGGGCAGTGCTGCCCCCCGCTGGCTGCTGTAGGAACAGCAGGAGGTCGATTTTAAAAATTACGTTCTGTGCAGGATGGCGTCTCTTTGCTCTGCGTTCGAGGATCCGCCCAACTGGTTGTCTTTGAGATGTGACTGAAAAACAGAAAAATAATTTCCATCATCATCAGCTTCATCTTTCACACTGTTCACCATAAGATCTGCTGAGTCGTTAACCTTCTAGGGATGAGGAAAGGAAGAACATTTGGTGGAACAGTGATCTGTCAGATCAGCATACCCATAATTAATAACTTAATAAACGGAAATCTCAGGTGTTGGTCATGCGTATTGACTACAGGTATGCTGGTGTGACAGAACAGCGGCTCTCTGAGGTGCTGCTGCTCTGAATGGTGCACCGTTACTGAGATCAGGGGTGTGGAATCCACTGGGTTTTGCTTTTCAGCACCAGCTTGTTTTTAACGTTCGTTCATACTAAGCGAGGTGCTGAGGAGCGCCCTCATGTGGTAGAAACTGTCACCTAAAGCCACAGAAAGCAGAGTGTGGAATATAATTTGATTGTTGCTGTGGTAATGGGGGGTGGGGGGGTTGTGTAATGTTGCACATGTGCCAGTTTTACATGGGCAGTTGCCCAGGGCGGTATCAATGGGTGGAAGCACACAAGTAGATAAGATTATAAATAATCTGCCAAAAACCCCAGGAGATACCCCAGGACGCCATCCGTTGTCTCATTAGGAACATGCCCACACGTTGTCAGGCATGCATACACGCACGTGGGGGCCATACAAATTACTGAATACCATTTTGAGTTGCTGCAATGAAATTTCACCAAATGGACTAACCTGCCGCATCATTTTTTCACTGTAAGTTTTGGGGTGTCTTTGAATTCAGCCCTCTGTAGGTTGATCATTTTCATCAAATGATGCGGCATCCTTTGTTCCCAACACATCACCCAGTCCATCTCAGGATTAATAAACAGCAGCATATTTTGCCCCGTTGAGATCTGATGTGTTTTCAAAGTGTTCCTTTTATTTTTTTTGAGCAGCGTACATATATACATCATCATCAGTGTAGAGTAGAAGCTAACATGTTTGCTTCCACTGATTTAGCCACATCACTCAGCTTCAGGTGTTAAACAACATTTTCATCCTTTGATTTAGTCAAACTCAAACAGATTCTGATGTTGTTGATTATTCATGAACTTCTTACTTGATGTAGTAGGGCTCTCCTGAGTCACTGTAGGCTAGCTCCCAGTTATCAGGAAGTGGGCCTCCCCCTCTTCCTCTTCCCAATCCTCTGCCTCCTGCTCCGTTCTCCATTCCCTCCCGACTGCTGGCTGTCGAGTCCCATGATTGGCTGAGCGGCAGCGCCGTGGGCGGGGCTGGCCCTGCAGAAACGGCCTGCTTAGGATTTAATCTCACCTGTGCAGGTGTAGGACACGGAGCGGGTTTTCTACCTGACGGCCCGCTCTCCTCCTCGCTGTTTTCTCCTTCCTCTGCTGCCTTCTCCAGGTTACTCAGAGACTTGCTCCTCGTCCTGAAGTTCCTCAGCAGGTTGCGATGTTCTTGGTATGTGATTGGCGGACTCTCTGGTCCGATATGTACGGGACGGGGTGTTCCGTAATAGTTCCCTATGATAAAGACAAGGTGAAAGGTGACGTCATACTCAGTGGTTTGATTAGATTTAGATGGGGCTTTGGTTGCTTCCCTCAGATGTTTGAGACTAAGATAGGAAAGCTGTGAGTCATCGATTGGTGTCTACATGGTAAACACTTTTGGCTTCTATAGTGCAGGGAATTACCGGACGTCCTGAGCCAAAGAGGTTTCCAACCATTTACTGGGAGCATCGGTTGCTTCCAAGACAAGTCCGCTCAGCAAGGAATTATCAACGGATCATTATTTATACCTAAAACTAATACGTTCACGGTGATTTAATGAATTCAGTAAAAAAAAAAAAAACAATTTTCGCCGTAATCACTGAGTCTGGGAGCGGCCATTTTTGCCCGAATATAGTAGCCCCTCCCTCCTACCATCATCCAGCAGTGACGTCACGGTGCGGTAAGCCTAGCGCCATTCTCCCCGCTTTCCAAGCTAAATCAATGGGAACTACTAGACACATCTGCAATCAACAACAATTATTGAAGATTTCCAGAGGACTTCACCATTGAAATTCACCAGAGCTATAGTGAAACTGACAATGCCCACGTGCATGGCAGCTGGATGCTGGAATACATCGGGTAAAAGTGAAAAAAAGAGTTATTCCACCTTTCTGATTCCTGATCCTCCACGGACGGGTTGGTCGTTGGATCGCCAACTTGAAGAGGGAGGATTTGCCATCGAACTTCTGGCCAGAGAAAAAACCCGTAATATGTAGCCAACATTTGGAAGAAGAATGTTTTCAAGATGACTTGGATAATAGCGCGTTGTGACAAACACCAGATACAGCACTGGGACTTGATCAACAGCCGATACCGCACCGTGACGTCACTAACCAGTAGGTGGCAGTAGTGTTCTTTGACAAACATGGATGCCTCCAGTAAAGCAGATTCACATGAAAATTACTCTGAATTAAAAACACTGATCATTTATTGAACAGGATGGAATCATTTCACATTTAAAGAACTTTCAGAAGTTTGAATCCTGAATATGAGCGACTTTTGCTTTCATTATAAATATTAGCAGGTGATGCATAGACATTCATCAGATTTGTTTTCCCTTTATGTTTGTGCCAATCACAACATTCACAAACCTGCAGTCTGATTTAACAGAACACTAAGCTTGTTTAAAACTTTAAGCTTAAGGGTTTCTTGTGGAGTACCGCCGGAATAAATGCTTTAAATTGATAAAATTATCAGACAGCTTTAGATTAAGGTCTGCCGCTATGCAGATGATATTCAGATATATTTGTCCGTAAATCCAGAGGAAGTTAACCCTTTATATTAGTAGCTCATTTTAGTTATTTATTTATTTATTTTGTTTGGCCTCCCTTTGGTTACAAGTAATTGAAACGAGCTGGTTTCGTAGTTCCCACTACTAGTTCCAACAAGTTGGTCCCAAATACTGTAGGTATGTGTCCTCCATAGATCTCCAGATCATTCCTTTTTAAATGTTCTTCTGTTATAGATCAAATGGGTGCAGTGTTATTAGGGTTGTTTATTAACTGGATCTGTGATTTTAATGCTCGTGAGTCGGACCTGTTTAGTTCAGACGAACTGTGATCTCAAGCATTTTCAGCCCATCTGCCAAACCTCGGTCTTTCCTGAAAGTCTTCCCGTTTCATTGTGGTTGTTCTCCTGTATTCAGAATGAAATGAATGCAATGCTCATAGCGCCACCTAACAGCAGCATGGATTAAAGCAGCTCAGCTTTGTGTCATTTTGAAGGAAATGATTCTGCATCAGATTCCAGGCTCCTTGCGTGTAAATTATGTTTCTATTTCAGGTCTTGTAATCCCTTCCGATTAATAGGCAGCGGTGGTGGTTCTGAAGGGGGGGTTGTTGACAGGTTTGAGTCTGCAGGTTTGCAGGATTAAAAACTAAATCCTCTTATTCTGCAAGAGGCAGTAAAAAAAAGAAATGCAGCTGCAGCAACATGGCCGCTCTGCTCTGAAAGAAATCTTTCACGTTTGCAGAGCCTCAAATCATTTTGGCTTAAACATGTATATAAATGTACTTTTTATCAGACCATATTGTCCCACAAATTATATTTAAAAGAAAATCCTGTCTTGAAATCTGTGTTTTTCCGTTATCTTCTGCAGGCCAGTTAGTTCTACGTCAGCCTGAACACCTAAATTCGGCCAATCATATATCAAAGGTCATCTGTCAATCAAATGTTTTCGGTCATAGCATCTTGATTCATCTGTCACAGCTAATATACTCCCCAGTGTTCACAGGGATGGACGTCGGTGTCTTCGGCAGGCGTAGAGCTAACAGAACTGGCATATGGATGAGTCTCGCCATAGCGTTCCTTGACAGCGTCGTTTCTAAGGCACCAATTTAGTGCTACTTGGTCCCAATGGAATTTCCCATTGGGAACCTACTAGCACTAAGTTGCTAACTGGTTAGCAAAAGACACCGGCCACAACCAAACTTGATTGCGAACCTTCCGCCACAACAATCCTGCCGCCTTAATAAACGACCAATCACATTCACTTTATTCACTCGTGAAAAGATGGCGCCGTTAAACACTGATGTATGTAAGCCTCTGTAACATGGCAGAGGGTGCATTTGATATTCACACCTTTGAACTTGCCGCTCTCCAGTAGAGCACCAGACTCTTCCAGAGAGAAAAACTCCTCGATGGAAACAAAGTTGTAGTCCACCCCTGAGATCTCACCATCCCGCGGCTGCCGTGTTGTACCTGTCGGAGGGACAGCATGATGTCATCAGTGAGGGACAGAGAATGCTAAACTGTTACCTTTGTGATTTAGGTTGCTTACAATGTTTACTGAGAGTAAGGACAACAGCTGGAAATAGGAAAGTGAATCTTAGATGAGTCTGGTGAAAATCTGATTTATAGGAAAACCTTATATCAGTGGTCTATGTTTATCATGGTGGGTTCAGGTGGTTCTATCGGGTGTTCAGGTGGTTCTTCGGGTGTTCAGGTGGTTCTATCGGATGTTCAGGTGATGTTTAGGTGGTTCTATCGGGTGTTTAGGTGGTTCTATCGGGTGTTCAGGTGGTTCTTACATGGCACGGCGCGCAGGTACAGGTTCTCCCTGATGAGCTGCTGAAGCTGACTGTCCATGGAGCCCGGAGTGAAACACTTGCTGAGGTACAACCTGAGGTCTTTACACAGAGAGGAACCTGAGACATACATACAGGATATGAAGTCAGAGTGATGTCATTCATGCATTCCTGAAGCTATTTTAGGTGAGATTGTCTGAAGCAGAGAATGGAATAGAACAGAGAAGAGTCAAACATTCCTTCATCTGCAAAAAGAACACGAGTAAAACCACTGAAAGAAACTAGATTAGCTTCAGGAGCTTCCATGGTTCTTATGCATTTGGCGTTTCTACATCCAGAAACATCATCAGCAGCTGATAGAACCAAAACAGAACATCTGCTGCTCTTTTTGAGACTACATGTCTGAGGGACAAGCTGGAGAGCTTCATGAGCTTGTGTTTTCAGAGATATCAGAAACCAGGAAACTGGAAGTAAACAGCTTACAGTTTGCTGGTAAACACCTTCCATGCTTCCACCTGAACTGGTCTGACTGGGTTTCTACAAGTTTCATTCCTGAGCTGAACCTGAATGTGATTGTCTCACCTGGTGACACTGTCTTAATCCTGATTGGATGAGGACAGGAGTTCAGAACGCCTCTGACGTCGCCCAGCGTCATCCCCAACACGGGCGTCCCCCCGATCTCCAAGATGATGTCACCCACCGTAGCCCCACCCCCTGGGGCTGCAGTGACGAATGGAAACTCGCCATAATCAGCTCCGCCGCCAACGGCCAGACCCAGTTCTCCTGAGCCGGTGCCGGCACCCAGTGGAACGAAGCTCTCCTGGACCTGCAGGCATTAGGGAAGAAGGTCTTTACTTACAGGAAGTCCTGAAGTTATGACTGACCGGCGTCTCTGGGGGGGGGGGGGCGTACCTTGGAGCGCCAGTGCAGCTTCTTCACCGTGGCTTTAGACATGGCCGCTGAGCTGCAGAAACAGGGGACATGTGGTTACGGAGCATGCTCAGTGAAGACCTTCAGCAATTCAGACATGCAGTACCAAGGCGTAGAAGAACACATCACAGCTCAGACTAGCTGTCCAGAACTCTCTGACCCACTTGAAACCTCATATCAATCGGTGCTGTCAGATTCCTTCACACATCTGATTTGGTTCTGGTCCAGTTTGAGCCCAACCAATAAAACCAGTTTGGCTGAAACGTTCTGCAAGCAGAGTGAGTTTATGGGAATCAATCACAATGCATCAAAGAAGCTGTTGAACTTTAACATGGCCGTGGACCTGGAGGTTCTGTTGACAAAGTACCAACCGAGTTAACTAGATCATTAACAGAGGGAACAAAGAGAAAACGGTTCTTGAGGTTTTCCTGCCATTCATCTCTGACGCTCCTTAAAGAGCTTGAATCAAACCACAAACAATGTGGTTCGTGATGACATCAGGGAGGAAATATGACTCCAGATGTCTTTTATGTTCCTGCAGCATCATCAGGGTCTCTGGACGAGGAGTTTGCTAGTTTTAACTTTTCTGTTCCTCAAAGTAGAAGCAGAATCGGTTTGAGGGTAAAAGCCCAGAAGGTTTTGGGGTTTCTGGCTTCACACATCGTCTCAAACTTCTTCATTCTGGATTCCCTTTATGTTTCAGGAAATAACCTTCTCTGTTGGAGGCCTTTTATTTCCCACAAGCACAGAGACCAGCTTTCCCCTCATTTCCTTCCCAGGAGGCGGTGTTTTCCTCAGATTGAACACAGACTCAGCACTTCAGAAGGCGGGATCTAATTTTGGGCTCCTGACAAAATCAATGGTTCCCATTTGGAGGCAGATACTCCATGGATTCACTGCCTGTGTCAGAGCGGCAGATGGTGGCGACCAGCATGAGCCCCAACACACACACACATTAAATATGGATGAGCATATGCAATGGAAGTCAATGAGGAAACAAACAACAACGGGCACATTGAGCCGTGTCCCCTAAACTACAGAATACAGGAGGAACAGGAAATGCACGGCGGTACCTCTGGCCAGCATAGGGACAGGAAATGGAAACGCGTCTCAGTCGATGTGGTTTGGATCGAGCTACAAAATGCAGATTCAGAGATTCTAATGGTGTACCACAGGGCCGAGTGCTCGGACCGGTTCTGCCTGCTTTGTAAACCTCTGGACTCGTTTGTTGAATCAACCAATCACAGGGCAGCACTGTGCACCTAGACGTGGGTAGGAAGACATGCTGGAAATCAGCACCAGACCGGAGAAGAAGTGGAACGCTTCATGGTTGATGGTCGGAGTATTTCCCAAAGTGCTTTAACTCGTAACCATCGCTCAGGTTTACAGATGAAACAGAAGGAAAACTGGCCTCCAGTAGCACCAACTGGTATCAAGCAGACGAGTCGAGGCTCTGCAGCGACAGGGACAGAAATGGACCTGAACAGGTTGGAGAAACTTTACCTGGTCCAACGAGTTTGGACTACGGCTGATAGGTTCAGATGTTTGGGTCAGAATATGATGGAAACAGCTTAGAACGGAGGTCTTAAATAGGGGGGCGAGACCCCTAGGGGGTTCTCAGAGGTACTGCATGGGGGTAGCCAACGTTTTGCTTGATTTTTTTTTTTTATATTCCCCCCTGCAATTATTTTCCACTAATTGAAATGTCTTTAAATCCACATTAACATGAATTCAACGGACTGTAGTAAACAGATAAATGGAGGCAGAAGATGTCTTTCAGTCATCAACACCTGTCCCATCAACCAGGAATCAGAAATACTTTAATAATCCCAGGGAGGGATTACTTTAGTTACATTACTCCATCTGTAATAGAGTGACTATAGGACCAGTTTGATAGAACACTATTCTATGCAATATATATATAATTAGGGGGTCCCCGCTCCATCTCACCATCAGTTTGGGGGCCTTAGCCTGGAAAACTTTGAAGACTTAGAAGATTGGATCCATCCTGGTATCAACAGTCCAGGCTGGTGGTGGTATCATGGTTTGGGTGACCTGAGCATTGCTGCTGTCCAACTCCATCCCCATCAGGACCCCAGTGGACCCGTCTTCTGATGGTTCATCCCATCATGGATGTTCTGCCAACAGCTGTGAGGCTCCCATGTTAGTTTGGACCAAATGAAAAGTTCTGAATCCTTGTTGGATCTACGCGATGAAGAGTTGAGGGAGTTCTGAGCCAGTAAGAAAAAGGTGCACCTAACAAAGTGGCCAGAGGGTGATTAAGTGACTAAGATAAGGAAACGTCCATCATGTTGAGGAAGGAGAGGAGGAGGCATTCAGGAAAGGAAGGAGGAGTTCAAGAAGGATTCCTGTAGGAGGTGGAGATGTTTCTCCTTATGTTTCGTACGTGTCATTAACATGTTTCCCCTGGTTGTTGGCGACACTTCCTGTCGTCCATCTCCTCAGGCCCGGTGTGTGTGTGTGTGTGTTACCTCTACAGAAGAAGTCTGTTCCTCTGAGTGTGTTCTGCCCTCATGTCCGCTCCTGCTCTCTTCCTCTTCCACTTTCTCTCTCTCTCTCTGTACCTTCAGCCAGTGTCCCTCGCCCAGAGATACGCCCGGTCAGAGTTCATTGTGTGTTTGTTTAAGGCGGTACCAAAACCGAACCGCTTCCTTCTGATTGGCCCATTCAGCCGTCCATCAACAACAAACTAATAAACAACGTGTCACATGAATTTATCTGGGAAGGTGAGGATAGAGGAGGCGAGGAACCAAGGAAGGAGAGCAGGAGGTTATTACAGGAGACGAAGGATCTGAGGAGTCATCCTCTGAGCTGAGGAGCTTTTCAAGCAGCCAAAGTCCAAAGAAAACTAGATCCAGAGTTCTAGAATGGCAGGGAGGCGACAGAGATCACCAGAACCTCTGATTCTGACAGCGCTCGGATGAGCTTGTCTGAAGGAAGCAGTCAGTAATTAACTGGATCCACAGAGGGGGGTTCCTGTGGGAGTGGACTTAGTGGGTCAACATTCGGACGTAACAGCATCTCTGCGCCGTGACCTCGTTAGCTCTGTGGTTCTGTCCAGATCTGTCTAACCTAGTTTTCCTCTCGTCACCTCGATGCTGCTCGACTTTCCAGCCTCTGTGAGGAAGCCGGCACCAAACGGAGCTCCAGTTTACAGCAAATGACCGCGATGACGGCAGAGTCTGTACAAACAAAAAGATGCTTTCTTCCAAAAATCTTAGCCTGACCCGATTCTAAACAGATAAAAGAATAAAATCCCTGCAGGAGGTTCTGTTCAGTTCAGGTTAACTCTCTGATTATTAAAGGGAACAATGAGTTCCTCCTGGAGGACACAGATCTGCACCCTGATCAACACGTTAGTAACCATGGCAACACCTCTCATTGGGGGGGAAAAACCTCTTCCCTTCTTTTTAGCCGCTCAGTGAGCAAACAAAAATAAACAAACCCAACATAAGATGTGACCCAGAAGGATTGGGTCGGCGTCTTACATGAAAAGAACCAACCATCAGATCTGGAAACAGGTCCATGTGTCTCTAGAACTCAGAGGCACAGTGAGATCTAATTATGTCCAGTTACAGAAAATAACACACCAAGCAACCTGCAGGAAAGAGGTCAAAGGTCAGAGCAGACTAAAGATGACGATGATGAGGAGGAGGATGTTCAGTGTTTGCTCCTCTCACTGTAGACAGAGATCGACTCTGACAGCAGCTGTCAGCTCGAATCTTCAGCCCCAATACCGCCGCGCTGATGAAGTCATCAGCAATGGGTTCCCATGGAGATGGAGGCGTCTCGACTGAGGGTTCAGACGCCACTAAAAATTCTGAGCCAGTATCATAACAATGTTTTAACCAGAGACCCGAAAGCTCAAATCTTTGAGCTGCATCAGGACCACCTGGGTTCTGCCCCCTCATCCTGGTCCCCACATTAAAGGCAAACATCCTCCTCCTTTACATAATCATAATTTTTATTATTTTAAAGTCAGAAACGGCACATATTTTAAACTTGTTTTCCAATGCTGCCTTTAACTTTTAGAATCACATTGTTTAGCCTAGCATTAGCTTCAGTGCTAGTATCTCTCTAAGTCTCCTCGCCTCCTTGCTGTGTGTCAGATGTTCAGTTATTTCTCTGCATCCTCTATTCATTACATTATGTTTAATAAATAATGTAACTTTGCTGTTTTGGAGGGAAGGATGAGAATTGGAGGCTCATCTCCAATCAAACAGCGAGCCCCATGAGCTACCAGGAGTAGTACTAAGAAGGGGGGTAGCAACCATGTTTCAGTCTGATTAATCAGCATTTAATGCTATCTCAGACTCGATTGGCTTTGTTCAAAATGTGCATAGTCCCACACGTTCTCCTCTTCATACTTTGGACCTTGTACTGACATATGGCATTGAATGTAAATAAATAACAGTGATCCTCACAACCCTGACATAACTGACCACCTAAAAAACAAAACAAAAAGACCCTTCATAAACAAGGGCAGCATATTTCTCTTTATCAATAGTGGAGAACCGATAGATGTATAAATAGGATCCGAGATTTATTTTGAATACCCTTCCCAAACTCACTGAGAGCCATAGCTCTGTTGAATCATCCATCCTCCTGCTCTCAGCAGTAATGACTTAAGATCATTAGCACCCCTCTAAATATTATTGGTTTATCTCTGGAAGGTGAGGCAGCATCCGAGGTAACCATAGAATCTGAACCGTATTTAGACAGTTTTCATTAGGGATGCACGATATAATAGGCCCCCTATCGGTATCGGCCTTAAAACTGAATATCGGACATCGGCCACCCCACCGATATTTGATATTTGATCAGCTTCTGAGTTTCTAAAGTCTACAAAAAAAAAAAAAAATACTACTTCTTCCTCAAAAACTTCTTTTTTACAGACTTAAAAACTTCTTCTTGCAGTCTGCTGACATTCAAATAATGGAGGTCTATGGTGCCCGAGACAGAAAGGTCCATAAAAGTCCACAAAAAACGTGTCAATATTCCTCCATACTGCTCGTCCAATGTATTCCAAGTGTCCTGAGTGGGTAGCGTCCATAATTTACTCGAAACGAAGTCATTTAGAATGTTTTTAGAGCATAAACAGTAGTGTATAGGATTTCCTGAAAGCGCGTTCACGAGTCTACGGAAACCGCGGCAGACCAAACCAGATGAAAGTGCGCATTTGAGATATCAAAAAAGTACTCCAGAGTGTTGTTCAGCATGGGGGTGAGTAGAAAATGAAGGCTAATCATGTTTTGGGTGTACTATTCCTTTAAAACTTTCCTTTTTGATAAAGCTTCTAGTTAGAGTGGCTCAGGTTATCCTGAGCTATCTCTATAGTTCTGCTGCTATAGGCTTAGACTGCTGGAGGACATAAAACTCTCGCTCACTCTGCTACATTTATTTCAATTCAATTGTTTTTATTTATTTAGCACCAATCTAAATCTATCTACCGTAAATCAGTCGATGGCATCCAGTCATTATTTTGCGGAATTCTTTCACCCTGGAAAGCAGGTAGAGACAATAATTATTGTTGTTTATTCAACATTAATCCCTAACATTCTTCTACTACTCTGGTTTGAATTGTTTGTTAGTTCAGCTTTGAACTTGATGTTATTTCTAATCATAGTTGCTCCATCTGGCCTTCCTTGCTGTTTTACCGTCTAAAAAGCAGGTATCAGCTGGGCTGATGCTGTCAACAACTTGATTTTATAGATGACAGAGTTGCCCTTTTCCTCTGTGATTGGTCTGGTTTATCTCCTAGACGATATGGGTTCAGCTTTTATTGCAACTAAGTGTCCTGCTCTCTTTTATCTTTTGGTCTTTCTTTCCCACTCTCCCTAAATGTATGCTAAATGTGAGGTATTGCTGCAAAGTCAGCAACACAATGGAAGCGACAGTTAGCAGCTGCTGTATGCTCATTCAGGAGGAGTAAATTCAGCACAAGCAGTTGGATTTCCTAAGATGCATCCACCTCTTCCAGATGTCCTCTAAAGAAATGAGAAATCCAAATTTAGGGAATGCAGAAAGTTTTTTTTAAGAACCCAACCCCATGTGGAAAATTTATAGAGTAAACAGATATTAACATATCATTAAATTAATGTCAGTAAAGTGTTTCAAGACTTTATTATTCACTACCAGGTTTAAAAAAATTTCCAATTAATTCTCTGAATCTGAAAGTTCTGTTTCTGAAAAAGTATTAGAAATTCATTTGAGCTAGATATAAATCGCATAGACTGAGTGACGATGTTATTAAAAGCTCTGCTCATCTTTTCTTCATAGATTACCTGAAGGTGGAAAAAATCCAGAGAATTCTCTACAAAGCAGGACCTTTAAAAGGATCCAATAAAAGTCTTTATAAATCTTTAGGTTCATCCAGAAAAACATAAAACCAGAAATAATCAGATGACGACAGAAACTCATCAATATGAGAAACCTATGGAAGAAAAATAGTCTCATTATGATCTCCCTTTTTTTTTACGCCGTATTTTAAACACTGATTTTTTTTTACACATTGAATTCCTTACACTGAATTTATATCTGTAAAAAATTTGCTAAAAAAAATTCAGCTGTAAATGTTTTTACCTTTTGTTGAACTAAAGCCAAAGCAATCTACGCTTGATGTAGTCGAGCAGCTTCTAGCCAATGAAATGAGCTGATTTGGTCACGTGACTCAACAGTTGGGCGTAGCTTTGTTCCAGGATAAATGAGGAGTTTTTCTTGGTAAATAGATCTGATTACAAAACATCAGGTAGCTACTAACAGACAGCATTAGAGTTTTTCCATCTGATCAGATCGGGTGAAATAACTGAGCCGATCGCAGCTAGTGCAGCACCCCCGTCTGCCAAGGCTCTTGGTTTGATCCGGAAGAAGCGGCCGGCCGCAAACTTTCTGACCAATTTTCCTTTTGGTCGGTTCCAATGATCAGTCCAGTCAGCGGCCCATTAGCCCCCCCTCAAAAAAAGTGTCTCTCTTTTCTGAAACCCAATTGTGGTTACCATAGATACGCTAGCAGTGCTATCAACAGAGTCATCCTTCCAGCCTGCGGTTGCGACGGCCTTAAGGTCGGAACAGCCCCTCGTTTCAGTAAAAGAAGTTTAGCAAATCCTGCTTTGAACTGTCCAACATTTTGAAAGCTGTCTTCGGTAAAATGCTTCGAGCAAATGAACAGCTGAGCATCAAACTTTGCAGGGATCCTTGGGAAGACTGTGAAAATGTTCCCCTTTCTCCACGCAGCCCCGAACGCTGCATTACGATAGTGAACCAGTGAGCTGGTCTGGATGTCAACTTCAGGGCGCGACCAAAGTTCAGCCCAGAACCAAATAAGGAAACATCCCCGAGTTCAGATGGGACAAAGTCTCATATCTGCAGAGAGTTAGAACTAGAAGGTGAATCAGTGGAACATCTGGGAACACCTCCCACTGTGTACTGGGAACCTCCCAGTATGGACAAGGAAACCTCTCCACCATAGACTGCAGTGGAGAAGCGCTGACTCAGCGGAGCCATCAACACCTTTCAGCTTCTCTTGTGGAGCTCTTCTCTCTGAAGGTCTGTCCTGGTTTTAAGGTTCCGGGTCGGGAGGTCCTCCGGCAGCCTGAAACATCCCAGTCTGTATCCCAGTCTGTATCCCAGTCTGTATCCCAGTCTGTATCCCAGTCTGTATCCCAGTCTGTATCCCAGTCTGTATCCCAGTCTGTATCCCAGTATGTCCCAGCGTCTCAGGTCAAAGTTATGGCGTCCGACCAGAAGGAGAATCATGGATCTCCTCTACTCAGACTACTCGGTTGATCTTCGATAAGCCATCAGGAATCTGATCAGGTGATCTGGTTGCTATGGGTTACCTGAGCAGGTGGTTGATGACCTCATGGACAGCCTGTGAGGTCTTCCTCCCAGTCATGTGATGAAGCTCAGGTGTGCTTACCTTTCTGCCTCTTTATGAGGCTGACACAGAACCAGGAAGAATCGTGACACACCTGAACGCTCCTCCTCCTGTGACCCCCCTCCTCGTCCTCCTCCTCCTCCTCTCCTCACTGTGACCTCCTCCTCCTCACTCCTGCTCCCATACATTCATCTTACAGCAGACAAAGAGCAGAACATCCAGCTGCTGGATGGACACCATGGAAACATGCGCACGCGCCCGTGCTTTTCACGCTGCTGTCTTTCCAAAGAAGCACGCGCGCGTGCACGGTGTTGCTGATGGAGGAGGTGACCGACCCTCCGCTGCCCCCTCAGCCCGGGCTGCGTGCTGCATGTGTCGGCTGGAAAACTGCTGACAGAGCCGTTTCCTCGTGCACGGACACCAGTAAAAAAACGTCCCCAAGCGCGCGCGTCCCGGCGCCTCGCGCCGCACAAGCAGCAGATAAACAGACAACAAATAAACAGAAAGCAAAGCAGCTCCTTACCTCCATAATTCCTGCCGCGTGCGGTGCGGATGCGCTTGTCTTCTCTCGTCCCTCTGCTGCCGCGCGCTGCTGCTGCGGCGAGCATGCGCCAGCGTGCGCGTCTGCCTGTGCGTAATTGTCCACTGCAGGTAAAAAAATGCGAAAGCATTGAAAGGTGGAAGACCACACACACGCATGCGCGTTGAGCTCTGCGTGTGGATCTTTTTTCACCCTAAAGCACTCATGCGTGCGCACGCGCGCGTAGCCTGCAGGTAAGCGGCAGCTTTACTACTGACAGTTACTGCGCGCGTGTACGTGCATGTGTAAGAGAAGCCCGCCTCCGGTGGGCGGGGTCTGCGTGATGAAGGGGAACTCGGGGTAGAGGGCTGACGTCACCATGATTGGATCTGCTGGGAGGACAGAACCTGAAAACAAACTTTATTCAGCATAATTTTCACAACAAAAAAAAGAAAAAAGGGAAAAAATAAATAAATAAAAATTATATATATATAAAATGGCGAAGATTATGTGTTCATGGCACCCTAATAAATGTAAAACAAATTCCTGTTTAATGAGCCAGGATGCTGCACTGTGAAAACAATACGTTTTGGTCACTGAACGCCTCATTAAGACACATAATTACCTTCATTAAAATATGAATTTAATTCAGTATTTAGTTTTGTAAACTTTCAAAGCTCATTAACTGAGGCCTAAGAAACACTTTATACAGACAATAATAAATTCCACACAGTAGTTTTTGTTATTTTTGATTGATTGATGCATTTTCTGTGTGTTCAAAGTTTTACAGAAATAAAACAAGGAATAAATTAGATGAAATCAAAAAGGTTAAAAACAATCCACTGGCCTTTGTTTCAAAGTTTGAAGACGTTTGGCTTCCCATCCAGGAAGATTTTTATGTTCTATATGTCGGAAATAGCGTTGAGTTCCCGGCTTTATAGCAAAGGTAACCAATTAAAAATCAGCGGGTCAGGAAAGATCAGGAGACGTTTTTAATTATAATCTGTTACTTTAAACAGAATTTAATGCTGAAATAAAATGAGGTGTTTATGGATCATGTTGTACATTGACTTTTTAAGTAAGGAATATAAAAAAAAAAATTTTTTTTACATGTTATAAGTGTTTTTTTCAGTAGAGAACAACAGTCGTTCAGTTTGGTTTATAGATAATTTCCAGATTCCCATATTTTCTCAAACCCCTGAACTGATGGTTTGTTATTTTATTTCTTTTTTCTGTCTTAATGTTGGCAGTGGGCTTTAGGCTGCCCTGCAAGGCATTAAACCTGGGTTTAACCGGAGACCGGAGCCATTCTCAAGCACATATCAAGGAGCTAATTTTGATGTTGATTCTGTTCATGGTGGAGAATCCTGCTTCACAGCAGCAGGTTGAGCCAAACATCCTCTAAATGTGCAGGGTCATCTTTGAGCACGCCATTTCACTTTTCTTTCACCAGTTCACCGCAGTTCTTCCAGCAGTCCACACTTTCTCTGCTCTCTTTTTCTCATGGTCTTCTCCTTCTTTCCCATCGCCCGGCTTGCCACAGGTTTGCCTGCTGTGTCTAAAAGTAGCAGCAGCAGCAACCCAGACTGACAGCTCATTGGCTCATTTGGATCACGTGCAGCCTGGAGCACGTGATCCAGCAACCTCCGGTTTATACAGTAGCCAGAGCATGTAAGCGGAGTATGGAGCGAGCGCTGGAGCGGAGTGGAAGAAATATGGCGTGGAGCGGTTTTCAATTCAAAGGCTCTACTCTGAGTCCTCCCCAGATGACTGAGCTCCTCCCCCTATCTTATTCTCCTATTCTTTCAGTCATGACCCAATGCTCATGACCATAGATGAGGGTGGGAACGTAGATCGACCGGTAAATCGAGAGCTTTGCTTTTTGGCTCAGCTCTTTCTTCACCACAGCAGACCTGTAAAGCGCACGCTTCGCAGCAGACGCCGCACCAATCCGCCTATCGATCTCCCGCTCCATCTTCCCCTCACTCATGAACAAGACCCAAAAATACTTAAACTCCTCCACTAGGGGCAGCACATCCTCCCCAACCTGGAGAAGGTGCTCTAACCTTTTCCAGCTCAAGACCATGGTCTGGGATTTGGAGGCACTGATCCTCATCCAGGCTGCTTCACACTCGGCTGCAAACCGCTCCAGTGAGAGCTGTAGATCACGCCCTGATGAAGCCAACAGAACCACATCATCTGCGAATAACAGAGAGACGATCCTAAGGCCACCAGGACAGATCCCCCCAACACCTTGGCAGAGCCTAAAAAATTCTGTCCATAAAAGTTATGAACAGAATCAATTCAATTCATTTCTATTCAGTTTATTTCTATAGCTCCAATTCACATCATGTCATCTCCAGTCACTTTCCAGTTCACCAGATCATCCAGTCAGATTGATTCAAAGTTTTCTATCTAAGGAAAACCAGCTGATTGCATCGACTCATTGACTCTTCAGCAATCCCTCACACTAAGCATGCTTGTAGCGACAGTGGAGAGGAGAAACTCCCTTTGAACAGGAAGAAACCTCCAGCAGAACCAGGCTCAGTGTGAGCGGCCATCTGCTGAGGCCCACTGGGGTTCAAGGAGACAGAAGCAGACATAGAAAAAGAAGCATAGATACAAAAGGCAACTGTCAACCAGCTCCACAGGCGGCCCCGTCCAGGAAACACACAGCCAGGCAGACGAGCTCCGAGCCAGCTCCCATGTCAGAGGATGAAGAGAGCACATCCAGTTAGTCACAGTCAGAGAAACAGGACTACACTGGAAAACAGGCCAAGCTCCAACATCTAGAAACAAAGGTGTTGATGGCAGCAGCACAGCTGATATTTCTCTCCAGGATGGAGTCACAGCCAAACAGGAACAGACGAGGTAACTAAAGGCAACCTTGGCGGAGTCAAATGAAAATTACTCTTAATTGAAATCACTTATCATTTATTGAACAGTAGGTAATAATTTCATATTTAGAGAACTTTCAGAAGTTTTAATTCTGAATATGAGCGGACTTTTCCTTTAAAGCCACATAAAATAATAATGGAGCAGCTGCTTTTATGCTTAGTGGGTGTTATCTGGGATATCACAGCGCTAAGCACAATACTGAAATCAGAGTTAACCTGTTAAACAGAGTATTTAACTATAACAACTAAACTCAGTGTAAATCTGCTAAAGTGTTGGAGTTAAAAATCAGTGAACAATTTGACATCCATGCAGCGTAACTTTCACTCCATATGGCGTCAATTAGCAGCCAATCTGTGAGAAGTTTTCTTGATTTTGACACTAATATGAGTAAAAATAACTCTTAAAAAGTGTTTAATGTCCTTATTAATAAAAAAGAAATGGAACATTATTGATCTCACAATGGAGAAATGAACTCTCTGCATTTAATCCATCCCTTGGGGAGCAGTGGGCTGTCATTGTGTGTTGCCAGGAGAGCAGTGTGGGGGTTAAGGGTCTTGCTCAGGGACCCAGAGGGCCGGCTGTGGAGATTGAACCGGGTACTTGTAACCTTCTTAAAGCACAAGCGCGCTGCTCTAACACTCCCTCGCATATAATTGCTCCATGTATCCATTAACTAAACTTCCCTGTAATGTAACCCCCTAACCGCCCCCACCACCCCACCGCAGTTTAACCGAACTACTCCAGCCTTTCTAGACGTCTTATTTATGGATATTCAACAAACATTCACCTGTTAAAGTAACACTTAGAGAGTACATTTAGTGCAGGACTTTTTTTTTTATTTTTAACAAAACCTTTTTATGTCCTTTATGTTTTCAAATTTTGTTTTCAAAATTCAATTTACTAGACTGTCTCTGCTTGGGAGATACTTCCTCCTCTTCATCTTCCTCCTCTGTCGTCCCTCTGCAGCACAGTTCTTGCCCAGCAGAGGACAGCAGAGGTCCGTCCAGGATCCGCTGTGTGATGTCACCAAGAGAGCCTGATGGGAGGAAAGTTTCCAGGAATGATTGTGATGCTGATTCAGACACAGTTCTTCCTTTCTTGAAGAAGTAATGATTGTTTACACTGTTCTTCCTAAATGCTCCACAGAATTCTATTCAGTTTATTTCTATAGCTCCAATTCCCATCATGTCATCTCAGGTCACTTTCCAGTTCACCAGATCATCCAGTCAGACTGATTCAAAGTTTTCTATCTAAGGAAAACCAGCTGATTGCATCGACTCATTGACTCTTCAGCAATCCCTCACACTAAGCATGCTTGTAGCGACAGTGGAGAGGAAAATCTCCCTTTGAACAGGAAGAAACCTCCAGCAGAACCAGGCTCAGTGTGAGCGGCCATCTGCTGAGGCCCACTGGGGTTCAAGGAGACAGAAGCAGACATAGAAAAAGAAGCATAGATACAAAAGGCAACTGTCAACCAGCTCCACATGCTACACTGAAAAACAGGCCGAACACCTTTGTTTCTAACATCTAGAAACAAAGGTGTTGATGGCAGCAGCACAGCTGATGGAGTCACAGCAGGAACAGACTATCTATCTATCTATCTATCTATCTATCTATCTATCTATCTATCTATCTATCTATCTATCTATCTATCTATCTATCTATCTATCTATCTATCTATCTATCTATCTGCAGTCAATAATTGGGATAAAATAATTTTAGGAAAATATTTTATGTAACTTAAGAATAAAGCTGTATTCAATAAGAAAAAAAATTAATTAGCTCCTTTATTTATTTGCCTTTGTAATATTTACCTTATTTATTTTTTTGTCCTTTATAATCTTCAACTTTTTTAATTACTTATATTTTTAAGTAAATATTTATATGCATGTTATAATATTTTTGTCTGTTTTATTCTTTTTTCCTTTCTATTTTTTTACCCTAGTTATTTCTTCGCCGCTATTTATTTCTATCTTATTATTATTTTTAAATATGGCAGAGTTGGTTCTCAATACGTCTGTGGTTAGAGGACAAAAATCAATCAATCAATCAATCAATCAATCAATCAATCAATCAATCAATCAATCTCTTCACTCCA
Organism: Cyprinodon tularosa; assembly: GCF_016077235.1. Classification (NCBI taxonomy): domain Eukaryota; kingdom Metazoa; phylum Chordata; class Actinopteri; order Cyprinodontiformes; family Cyprinodontidae; genus Cyprinodon; species Cyprinodon tularosa. Next base: position 1,264,862 of record NW_024039127.1, on the reverse strand, counting down.
TTTAACCAGTTTCATCATTCCAGCTAAAGCTAATGCTACAATCCAATCAGTCTTTTTTCATATTTACTCCTTACAGACTAATGTTTATCAAGGTGTAAGAAAAAAAACACCCCCTGTCAGCCACTACATGAGCTAATTAATCAACTTTCCATGTAATTTTATTTTTTATCTTGTGTTCAGGGAACTTTTTATTTCCAATATCGAATAACATGATTTCTATATTTTTTTATTAATTATACCCACTTTGTACATTTAATTTTGTTTTTTATTATAATAGCTATTTTATTTGCATGTTAAGTTGTGGTACTGCAGGTTTTTTTCCTGCACACATGTTGCAGTTGGAACCAAAGTATAAACCCCGTCAGCTTTACTGCAAATAATAAGCTCAAATAAAAATTTTCGTCAGGCTCCAGGGAGTCTAGGGCCGGTCCTGGTGATGGAGGCTCAGTGGAACCAACCTCTTTCTCTCTGACTGAAACAACAAATGAAATGAAGGCCAAAAGCAGCAAATCCTCTGAGTCCAGAACCGAGGATTATAAACGGCTTAATATAGCAGCTTAGCCCCCCCACCCCCAACCCACCCACACACGCTGAAACGCAACATTAACACGGAATGGGTGGCCGTCCTGCAGCTCTCTCCTCTCTGCAGATCTGATGGGGAAAGTTTTTATCGCCCAGCTGTTCCAAGCAGCGTCCCCAGTTTCATGTCAAACAAAAAACACCAAATCTGAACCAATAAGAAGATGGGAGGAAGCGGCCATGAGCTCCATCACCACGGAGGGAGGCTCAGAGCAGAGCTGCTGCTCCTCCAAGCTGAGAGGTAAACAGTGGTCTGAGAGGACCTGGAGGGGGCGCTAATGAGCAGGTGATGGCTCATCTATGACGCAGGGATGTACAATCGCAGAGGGAACTTTTTTCCCATATTCATCTCATTCTCCTCACCGTCTAAAACCAAAGGCCAGGAAGTCATTGACCTCCAAGTCTACAGGTCGCCTTCACCCACTGGTGCTGCCAGAAGGACATTTAGCAGGAACTGTTCAGATAGTTGGATCCTGAAAGTCACTGAGGCTCTGGTTCATCAGCTGCTGTTTCGGAACAAGAAAGAAACAGAAGCACAGATCCGAAAAGGTATCGTCTGAAGAAAGGAAACTACATCCTCATACAAAAACTATTCCAGAACCTCAGGACTGGGTCTCCTTACTGAGAGAGATTCCAATCTCCACCCTCCCAGATCTTCCCTCTGGAGTTCACACTGAGCCTCAAGAACATGAGGGTGAGGTCCAATCCGTGAGACAAGATGTCGTCCTTCAGGTTATCCGCAGGAGGTCCCACTCAAGCTTTTCCATGCTGGACATCCTGATGCTCACAGATGTCCCTGTGTGTTTCAGGTGGTTTCAGCTCTATAGATCTGTTCCCAGTGTTCTCTGAATTGAAATAAGTCGGAACTGAATCAAGAAAGCCAAGGTTAGTCAGTGGTACCAAACTGAATAGAGAACAAAGCTTAGTCAAAAGGATAGAACTAAGAACCTTAAGGTTAGTCAGGATAGAACCGAGAATGTTAAGGTTAGTTAGAGGGACAGAACCGAGAATGATAAGGTTAGTTAGAGGGACAGAACCGAGAATGTTAAGGTTAGTTAGAGGGACAGAACCGAGAATGATAAGGTTAGTTAGAGGGACAGAACCGAGAATGATAAGGTTAGTTAGAGGGACAGAACCGAGAACGTTAAGGTTAGTTAGAGGGACAGAAACGAGAACGTTAAGGTTAGTTAGAGGGACAGAACCGAGAATGATAAGGTTAGTTAGAGGGACAGAACCGAGAACGTTAGTCAGAGGGACACAACTAAGAATGTTAAGGTTGGTCAGAGGGACAGAACCAAGAACGTTAAGGTTAGTCAGAGGGACAGAACCGAGAACGTTAAGGTTAGTTAGAGGGACAGAACCGAGAACGTTAGTCAGAGGGACAGAACCGAGAACGTTAAGGTTAGTTAGAAGCTTTTCCATGCTGGACATCCTGATGCTCACAGATGTCCCTGTGTGTTTCAGGTGGTTTCAGCTCTATAGATCTGTTCCCAGTGTTCTCTGAATTGAAATAAGTCGGAACTGAATCAAGAAAGCCAAGGTTAGTCAGTGGTACCAAACTGAATAGAGAACAAAGCTTAGTCAAAAGGATAGAACTAAGAACCTTAAGGTTAGTCAGGATAGAACCGAGAATGTTAAGGTTAGTTAGAGGGACAGAACCGAGAATGATAAGGTTAGTTAGAGGGACAGAACCGAGAATGTTAAGGTTAGTTAGAGGGACAGAACCGAGAATGATAAGGTTAGTTAGAGGGACAGAACCGAGAATGATAAGGTTAGTTAGAGGGACAGAACCGAGAACGTTAGTCAGAGGGACACAACTAAGAATGTTAAGGTTGGTCAGAGGGACAGAACCAAGAACGTTAAGGTTAGTCAGAGGGACAGAACCGAGAACGTTAAGGTTAGTTAGAGGGACAGAACCGAGAACGTTAGTCAGAGGGACACAACTAAGAATGTTAAGGTTGGTCAGAGGGACAGAACCAAGAACGTTAAGGTTAGTCAGAGGGACAGAACCGAGAACGTTAAGGTTAGTTAGAGGGACAGAACCGAGAACGTTAGTCAGAGGGACACAACTAAGAATGTTAAGGTTGGTCAGAGGGACAGAACCAAGAACGTTAAGGTTAGTCAGAGGGACAGAACCGAGAACGTTAAGGTTAGTTAGAGGGACAGAACCGAGAACGTTAGTCAGAGGGACAGAACCGAGAACGTTAAGGTTAGTTAGAAGCTTTTCCATGCTGGACATCCTGATGCTCACAGATGTCCCTGTGTGTTTCAGGTGGTTTCAGCTCTATAGATCTGTTCCCAGTGTTCTCTGAATTGAAATAAGTCGGAACTGAATCAAGAAAGCCAAGGTTAGTCAGTGGTACCAAACTGAATAGAGAACAAAGCTTAGTCAAAAGGATAGAACTAAGAACCTTAAGGTTAGTCAGGATAGAACCGAGAATGTTAAGGTTAGTTAGAGGGACAGAACCGAGAATGATAAGGTTAGTTAGAGGGACAGAACCGAGAATGTTAAGGTTAGTTAGAGGGACAGAACCGAGAATGATAAGGTTAGTTAGAGGGACAGAACCGAGAATGATAAGGTTAGTTAGAGGGACAGAACCGAGAACGTTAAGGTTAGTTAGAGGGACAGAACCGAGAACGTTAAGGTTAGTTAGAGGGACAGAACCGAGAATGATAAGGTTAGTTAGAGGGACAGAACCGAGAACGTTAGTCAGAGGGACACAACTAAGAATGTTAAGGTTGGTCAGAGGGACAGAACCAAGAACGTTAAGGTTAGTCAGAGGGACAGAACCGAGAACGTTAAGGTTAGTTAGAGGGACAGAACCGAGAACGTTAGTCAGAGGGACAGAACCGAGAACGTTAAGGTTAGTTAGAAGCTTTTCCATGCTGGACATCCTGATGCTCACAGATGTCCCTGTGTGTTTCAGGTGGTTTCAGCTCTATAGATCTGTTCCCAGTGTTCTCTGAATTGAAATAAGTCGGAACTGAATCAAGAAAGCCAAGGTTAGTCAGTGGTACCAAACTGAATAGAGAACAAAGCTTAGTCAAAAGGATAGAACTAAGAACCTTAAGGTTAGTCATGATAGAACCGAGAATGTTAAGGTTAGTTAGAGGGACAGAACCGAGAATGATAAGGTTAGTTAGAGGGACAGAACCGAGAATGTTAAGGTTAGTTAGAGGGACAGAACCGAGAACGTTAAGGTTAGTTAGAGGGACAGAACCGAGAACGTTAAGGTTAGTTAGAGGGACAGAACCGAGAACGTTAGTCAGAGGGACAGAACCGAGAACGTTAAGGTTAGTTAGAGGGACAGAACCGAGAACGTTAAGGTTAGTTAGAGGGACAGAACCGAGAACGTTAGTCAGAGGGACAGAACCGAGAACGTTAAGGTTAGTTAGAGGGACAGAACCGAGAATGATAAGGTTAGTTAGAGGGACAGAACCGAGAATGTTAAGGTTAGTTAGAGGGACAGAACCGAGAATGATAAGGTTAGTTAGAGGGACAGAACCGAGAACGTTAAGGTTAGTTAGAGGGACAGAACCGAGAACGTTAGTCAGAGGGACAGAACCGAGAACGTTAAGGTTAGTTAGAGGGACAGAACCGAGAACGTTAAGGTTAGTTAGAGGGACAGAACCGAGAACGTTAGTCAGAGGGACACAACTAAGAATGTTAAGGTTGGTCAGAGGGACAGAACCAAGAACGTTAAGGTTAGTCAGAGGGACAGAACCGAGAACGTTAAGGTTAGTTAGAGGGACAGAACCGAGAATGATAAGGTTAGTTAGAGGGACAGAACCGAGAATGATAAGGTTAGTTAGAGGGACAGAACCGAGAATGATAAAGTTAGTTAGAGGGACAGAACCGAGAACGTTAGTCAGAGGGACAGAACCGAGAACGTTAAGGTTAGTTAGAGGGACAGAACCGAGAACGTTAGTCAGAGGGACAGAACCGAGAACGTTAAGGTTAGTTAGAGGGACAGAACCGAGAACGTTAAGGTTAGTTAGAGGGACAGAACCGAGAACGTTAGTCAGAGGGACACAACTAAGAATGTTAAGGTTGGTCAGAGGGACAGAACCAAGAACGTTAAGGTTAGTCAGAGGGACAGAACTGAGAACGTTAAGGTTAGTTAGAGGGACAGAACCGAGAACGTTAGTCAGAGGGACACAACTAAGAATGTTAAGGTTGGTCAGAGGGACAGAACCAAGAACGTTAAGGTTAGTCAGAGGGACAGAACCAAGAACGTTAAGGTTAGTCAGAGGGACAGAACCGAGAACGTTAGTCAGAGGGACAGAACCGAGAACGTTAAGGTTAGTTAGAGGGACAGAACCGAGAATGATAAGGTTAGTTAGAGGGACAGAACCGAGAACGTTAGTCAGAGGGACACAACTAAGAATGTTAAGGTTGGTCAGAGGGACAGAACCAAGAACGTTAAGGTTAGTCAGAGGGACAGAACCGAGAACGTTAAGGTTAGTTAGAGGGACAGAACCGAGAACGTTAGTCAGAGGGACAGAACCGAGAACGTTAAGGTTAGTTAGAGGGACAGAACCGAGAATGATAAGGTTAGTTAGAGGGACAGAACCGAGAACGTTAGTCAGAGGGACAGAACCGAGAACGTTAGTCAGAGGGACACAACTAAGAATGTTAAGGTTGGTCAGAGGGACAGAACCAAGAACGTTAAGGTTAGTCAGAGGGACAGAACCGAGAACGTTAAGGTTAGTTAGAGGGACAGAACCGAGAACGTTAGTCAGAGGGACACAACTAAGAATGTTAAGGTTGGTCAGAGGGACAGAACCAAGAACGTTAAGGTTAGTCAGAGGGACAGAACCGAGAACGTTAAGGTTAGTTAGAGGGACAGAACCGAGAACGTTAGTCAGAGGGACACAACTAAGAATGTTAAGGTTGGTCAGAGGGACAGAACCAAGAACGTTAAGGTTAGTCAGAGGGACAGAACCAAGAACGTTAAGGTTAGTCAGAGGGACAGAACCGAGAACGTTAGTCAGAGGGACAGAACCGAGAACGTTAAGGTTAGTTAGAGGGACAGAACCGAGAACGTTAAGGTTAGTTAGAGGGACAGAACCGAGAACGTTAGTCAGAGGGACACAACTAAGAATGTTAAGGTTGGTCAGAGGGACAGAACCAAGAACGTTAAGGTTAGTCAGAGGGACAGAACCGAGAACGTTAAGGTTAGTTAGAGGGACAGAACCGAGAACGTTAGTCAGAGGGACAGAACCGAGAACGTTAAGGTTAGTTAGAGGGACAGAACCGAGAATGATAAGGTTAGTTAGTTAGAGGGACAGAACCGAGAACGTTAGTCAGAGGGACACAACTAAGAATGTTAAGGTTGGTCAGAGGGACAGAACCAAGAACGTTAAGGTTAGTCAGAGGGACAGAACCGAGAACGTTAAGGTTAGTTAGAGGGACAGAACCGAGAACGTTAGTCAGAGGGACACAACTAAGAATGTTAAGGTTGGTCAGAGGGACAGAACCAAGAACGTTAAGGTTAGTCAGAGGGACAGAACCGAGAACGTTAAGGTTAGTTAGAGGGACAGAACCGAGAACGTTAGTCAGAGGGACACAACTAAGAATGTTAAGGTTGGTCAGAGGGACACAACTAAGAATGTTAAGGTTGGTCAGAGGGACAGAACCAAGAACGTTAAGGTTAGTCAGAGGGACAGAACCGAGAACGTTAGTCAGAGGGACAGAACTAAGAATGTTAAGGTTGGTCAGAGGGACATAACTAAGAATGTTAAGGTTGGTCAGAGGGACACAACTAAGAATGTTAAGGTTGGTCAGAGGGACAGAACCAAGAACGTTAAGGTTAGTCAGAGGGACAGAACCGAGAACGTTAGTCAGAGGGACAGAACTAAGAATGTTAAGGTTGGTCAGAGGGACAGAACCAAGAACGTTAAGGTTAGTCAGAGGGACAGAACCGAGAACGTTAGTCAGAGGGACAGAACTAAGAATGTTAAGGTTGGTCAGAGGGACAGAACTAAGAATGTTAAGGTTGGTCAGAGGGACAGAACCAAGAACGTTAAGGTTAGTCAGAGGGACAGAACCGAGAACGTTAGTCAGAGGGACAGAACTAAGAATGTTAAGGTTGGTCAGAGGGACATAACTAAGAATGTTAAGGTTGGTCAGAGGGACACAACTAAGAATGTTAAGGTTGGTCAGAGGGACAGAACCAAGAACGTTAAGGTTAGTCAGAGGGACAGAACCGAGAACGTTAGTCAGAGGGACAGAACTAAGAATGTTAAGGTTGGTCAGAGGGACAGAACCAAGAACGTTAAGGTTAGTCAGAGGGACAGAACCGAGAACGTTAGTCAGAGGGACAGAACTAAGAATGTTAAGGTTGGTCAGAGGGACAGAACTAAGAATGTTAAGGTTGGTCAGAGGGACATAACTAAGAATGTTAAGGTTGGTCAGAGGGACAGAACCAAGAACGTTAAGGTTAGTCAGAGGGTCAGAACCGAGAACATTAAAGGGACACTATGCAACATTTTTCAGTTAATTAATGTGTTCCATAACGTTTTGGATGATTAAATGAGTCATTTCAGGTTGAATAAAGGTATTCTCGGCCGCCCTGGTGGTCTGTGGGGGAAATACTTCACTTGCAATTGCAGGAGCACCGACCCGCACCCACAGGCTCAGAAGTCTCGTGAGAGTCAGTCTTGCTTTACGGCAAGAACTGCTACACCCCCCAGTTAAAAGCATTCTCGTTGCTAGCACAGTGGCGATCCTTGTGCAGTTATGCTACGTTCACGCAGCAAAAGCAGCAAAATCGCGTCTGCTGCTTCATTTTTGCTGCTTGTACCAGTTAGTTCTGACGCGCGGCTGAAGCAGCTTTGCTGCTCTGGCTGCGCGGTGCAAAAGTGTGTCTGACGCGCGTTGGGCGGAGCTACTCTATCCTTTCTCTGCCTTGCAGCTGTATTTGCTGTGATCATTTGGAATAAAGTAGTTTTAATATGTGTTTAAATGAGGAAAATACACCTGAAAACGTAATCAGTGCCGTCAGTTCATTCAGATTATCATCCAGCCTTCAATATTTTTTCTGTCGGAGCCGCTCAGACCCCCACATACCAGCGGTGCGCCGACAGTAGGAATCCCTTCATCAGCAGCCTCTGGCCGGGTCGCCTCCTCGCGGTTCACCGCTGCAGCTGGTAGGTGTTTTTGATCTAAATAATCCAAACTGCATATTCTGCCGGCAGATTTCTGCTTTTTAAGTTAATTTAGGCGTCAATAAACTGTTTAAGAGGAGAGATCATAGCCTCTGATCATCAGCGCTGTGTCTCTCTCCCTGCTTCAGCTGCTCAGACGCGCTGGGCCTGCTGCTCAAAACGCGCCTCGGGACCTTTTGCTGCGCCTTGACGCGCGTCAACCATTGACTTTGCATGTAAACTCGCTGCTTCTGTGGCGCCAGCTGCGGTGTGAACGCAGCATTAGTCATTCGTTGCGTTCGCCTGTCTGCTAAGCTCAAAACAACCGCGCCTGGCTTGACGGAGAAACCAGGAGAACAGCTGTGCATATTTACGACAGTGCACTTTTACTTTCGCCCTCTGGGGGGAGCCTCGCTGGAAAATCAAAACCAGTTGCATAGTATACCTTTAAGGTTAGTTAGAGGGACAGAACCAAGTACGTTAAGGTAATTTGAGGGACACAACCAAGAACGTTAAGGTTAGTTAGAGGGACAGAGCCAAGTACCTTAATCAGAGGGACACAACCGAGAACGTTAAGGTTAGTTAGAGGGACAGAACCAAGTATGTTAATCAGAGGGACAGACCCGAGAATGTTAAGGTTAGTTATAGGGAAAGAACCGAGAACGTTAAAGTTAGTCGGAGGGACACAACCGAGAACAATATGGTTAGATAGAGGGACAGAACCAAGTACGTTAATCAGAGGGACAGACCAGAGAATGTTAAGGTTAGTGGCGGCTGGCCAATAGAGTGTGCTAGGGTGCCGCCCCAACCAATGACCTTGATTAAGACACAAAAAAAACAAATAAAAATTTAAATTTAAATCTAAGTATTTCGAAATATATTGATAGATATTTTTTAGATGTGCAAGATAAATATTTAATCTTTAATGACAAGTAAAGCTTTTTTTTTTGTCAGATTGGTGATTTTTTTTCACCCAAAATGTTTGCACATTGAATCTCGTTAACAGTTGTCCATGCGCAGTAGCTCCTCTGTAATACAGAAGAATGGGAGAGCGTGAGGTGCACTTGAGCTGCGCCCCCAGGTGGCAGGAACAGTTGTCACAGTCGTAGTGCGGGTGATTGACAGGTTGAGTCATAGGAGGGAAGCAAACTTATCAAGAGAAGATGGAGGTGAAACAGTTTGGACCTAATCAGGCAAACATCAAAATTAAACAGCAGTCCGAAGACAGATGGAGACGGTTGACCTGGTCCTTTTCCAGGACCTGGTTTAGCTACAAGGCTAGGCTAACTGCATGCAGCGAGGCTAACTGCACGCAGCGAGGCTAACTGCACGCAGCGAGGCTAACTGCACGCAGCGAGGCTAACTGCACGCAGCGAGGCTAATGCTTTATTCTGCTTTCTCTGCAGAACGTCAGGATCTGATCCAGCATGGATAAAGACGGCTAGGACTGATTTAAAGCACTTTTTAGAAAAGGCAAAGAAGAACCAACAATCTGGGATTTACGTGGAAAATAATAGAATAAAGTCTACTTTTTTCTAGATGTTTGTTGATTTGCATAGTTGCTCTTAAATAAACACATTCTATATAGAAAATAAAAATAGTTGACTAATAGCTTCTCCATTACTAAACTGCTACATTGTTTTTGTGACACAATATTGGACCATGGAAAACACAGATTTACCTTCAAAGCCTCAGAAGGACAAGATTTATGTACTGGACATGAAATTAGGGTAGTTTATATATATATATTTTATGTTTTTTGTTTGTTGGCATTCATATAAATACACTGGTGTGATAACTTAGTATACGTTTGATTTGTTTTTGGTTAATTTCTATTTATTTGTCTGTCCTCCCCACTGAGGACAAACAGACCCATGAGATAAAAATAAATTTTTATTAAAATAAAAACAGTATCCATTTTGATTTAGAGCGTATAAACTGCAATTCCTTCTGAAAAAGAGTAAAAATTTCTTAAAATACCCTGAATTTTAGTGGAATGAGCATCTTTTCCCTTAAAATAAGATAATCACATATTATGCACTTGAAATAAGAGACTGCAATAGTTTTTTTCTTATGTTAAATGTAAATTGTCTTATTCCATTGGCAACATGACAAGAAAAAATTTACTTATTTTAATAAAAACTGACTTATTTAGATTTACATTTTTTGCAGTGTAGAGAGAGTTATTAATCCGAGTTCTGTCAGATATCATCTTCATCCTGCTGCTCCTCTCAGTGGTTCAACTTTCTGGGCTCAGGTATTTCTCGTTCTGTCCCTTTAATTCCCCTCCAGCTGCACCCCCCCACACACACACATGTGCACGCTCCCATGCACGCGCGCACATGAGCCTTTTTCCAGTTTAATCCCCATTTGGGAAGCAGAGAGAGGCAGAGAGGCTGACACAGACAGACAGATTAGACACGCTGGATTCAGTCGCATCTCCGCTCTGCTGGCTTTTATCTTCTCCTTCGTGGTTCCTCCTCCTGCTGGGATGAAGATCAATCCGTCAGGTGATCCATGAGGCAGCTGCAGGAGGAGCAGATGAGTTTCTGACCAGCAGGAAGCCCAAGATGAATGTCTATGTTTGGAGCTGAGAAGCGGCGAGATGTACGAGGAGAACAGCAGAAGTAAGAGTTCAGAGTTTCACTGAGAAGCTTTCTGATGGACCGGAGGTTCTCACAGGTTGATGAGCTGATGGGACCTGAAGTTCTCAGTGAACTCTTTTCATTTTAACATGAAAATTCATTCATTAACAGACGAGACAGTCAGATGATTAAAATGTCTGATCTGCTGAAACCCTGAGAAATGATTCCAGGTCCAGCCTGAGGTCTCCTCTGGCCACATCAGCCCAGTTCCAGGTGACCTGCTGGAGGTTCATCTAAGTTAAGTGATAAAGAACCTCCAGGGAAATAATCAGGAGCTTTTTTACAGATTATCCTGTGTTCTGCATGACCCGATACTTCCAGAGCTCTAAATCAGGAGCAGAGCTGCACATTGTCCCACATCCAGATATGTCCATCAGCTCAGAGGGTGAGGAGTCACTGACAGGACAGGAGATGTTCCTGCATCTAGAGCAGATATGCTCCTAGAGATGGTTGACCTAGATCGATCTTTGGTGCTCAGGTCAAGGGTTCATCAACCAAACGGCTGCTTTAGAATCTTTCGGGGATCTTGGTCCTCATGTTTCCAGCTTTTCTCTCGTGGTGTCCTCTCAGGAATTCTGGGCTTTGAGGTTGTGGTTCCTTGGAAAAGGAGACTTCTGTTCCTCCACTGCTGTAGTTGCTCTCTTCATCGTCTGCCTGGCTGCGTGTTTCCTGGACAGAACTGCCTTTTACAGTTGCCTTTTGTATCTATGCTTCTTTTTCTATGTCTGCTTCTGTCTCCTTGAACCCCAGTCGGCCTCAGCAGATGCACTGGAAAAATCTACAACTAAGTAATAATTTCTTAAATTAAGTGTATTCCCCCTTAATTTGAGTACGTATTAAATGGTTTGCCAATGTAAAGAGTATTTTGAAGATATTTAGATAAAATTCACTTGAAATATGACAATGCATTTGCGTTTTCTTATTTTAAATTGTTCCATTGGTAAAATGTCTTTTTAATTCAAGAACAAAAGCACTTATTTTTAAGAAAGAAATGACTTATTGAGATTTGGATTCTTGCCGGTGTGGCGGCTCACACTGAGCCTGGTTCTGCTGGAGGTGGTGTGAATTGGCGCTGTAGGAATCAACTGAATCTAATAGTGAGAACATAAAGCCTCAGGCTCACTTCTGACTCGGTTTCTGTTGGTTTTTAGCTTTTTATTGTCTCCAATCTGAACGGTTCTGATGGTATCAGGAAGCAGGGATCTCCAAAGGTTCCTGAGCTGAAGGAATCTCAGATCTACTGGGTCAGGTGTGGTGCCCAGGTGTGGGCGGGGCCGCTGAATGGACAGGCCTCCTGCTCTCTGAATGGAGATGCTCTCCACTTACCGTCTGATGAGGTTGCCATGGAAATAAGTCTGACCTCATGTGATTGGATCAGCGCAGCGGCAGCAGAGCTAATCCTCCCATTGTTTGAAGCTCAGGAGGAATCAGATGTTCTGAGGACAGGAGAAGCTTTAAAAGTTCTTCTGACCAGAGAAGATAAGGAACATCTGATCCATTTCATCTGGAGAAAAGCAGCTTTGAAGGTTTTCAGAGATTAAGGTCACCTAAAATAATCTTCACCGCTGCGGTTCTGTTCAATCTGGTTCTTTCAGCACACATTAGAGCTCCAAACTTTGGCTAAGTCTCACCATTTTCTGGGTCCCAACATTTAGAACTAAGATAATTAACTTCAAGTCATGTTTTCAAAACCGGTTATCATTACTGACCAAGATTATTCTACTCCAGCCTTGCATAAAGGTCTCACATTCACTTCATCATCTCAGCGATCTGTTCTCCTACATTAGATTAGGTATCCAAGGCCAGCTGACAGCCTTGGCTGGGCCCAGGAAAGAATGGACATATATATATAAATATATATATTAGAGATGGAACGGTTTATGAAAACCGTCCGAACCGTTCGGTTCGACTGTCTCGGTTCGGTTCGCGTGTGTTTCGTTCGGTTCATGCGCTGCTCTTTTTTCTCATAGGCGAAGCGATTACACTCCAGAGCAGAAGGTGGCGGTACTGCGACCAAAGCCAACCACCTGTAGTAAACAAGAAGAAGAAGAAGCGAAGTAGCGTAGCCGGGTGTAGCAGGGGAAAAAATCATTTGTTGTGGAGAATTGTGTGGGTATGGCGAGTGGGAAAGAACAGGAGTTGGAAGACGCGCCAGCAGCACTTTATAGGTCTGCTGTATGGGACCACTTTGCATTTAGAGTGACCTACGATGAGGGCGGAAAGAAAGCTGTGGATAAAAGTGCAACAGTGTGCAAGCATTGTGCAACACGTTTGGTTTATGCTAACAGCAACACGACCAACATGTCATGCTAACCCCGAAATCCCTCATACTCCGTCAGCGCTCCGCCCCGCTGCGCTCCAGACCTCCGCTGTGGCTCCCGTCCGCTCCGCCCTGAGTTCCTTGGAGATGGTAGAGAGCATGCGCCAGATGATTAAATTTAAAGCAGCAAAACATGCGGAAATGATCCAGGGTTTCCACGGATCATTAAAAATAATTACAATCCATTAATTTTTTGGGATTTTTTTCATTAATTTCCTTAATTTTTATGGGATTTCGGGGTAACAATCAACATATACCGAATCGTAAACCGTGCACCGAACCGAACCGTCGAGTAAAGTTCGTATTTCCTTGCAAAAATCTTTAAAAAATATAATATTTGCTGCAAAAGTTGTAAGGGGCTGATTCAGGGGCCCGGTTGCCCCCCGGGGGCTGGCGTGGGTTCTCCCACAGAAGAAGGATTCTCCACCAGTAAATGTGTTCTAACAAAATTTACAGGTTCTCTTAAGGTAGATCTGTTGCCCTACATTAAAGGTGTTCTCACACAGAAGACAGGTTCTCCCTAGATTTGTTCTCCAGGTACGGATTCTCCTGCAGTAAATGGATCCTCCAGCAGTAAATGGATCCTCCTGCAGTAAATGGATTCTCCAGCAGTAAATGGATTCTCCAGCAGTAAATGGATCCTCCTACAGCAAATGGATCCTCCAGCAGTAAATGGATCCTCCAGCAGTAAATGGATCCTCCTACAGTAAATGGATTCTCCAGCAGTAAATGGATTCTCCAGCAGTAAATGGATTCTCCTGCAGTAAATGGATTCTCCAACAGTAAATGGATTCTCCAGCAGTAAATGGATTCTCCAGCAGTAAATGGATCCTCCTGCAGTAAATGGATCCTCCTACAGTAAATGGATCCTCCTGCAGTAAATGGATTCTCCTGCAGTAAATGGATCCTCCTACAGTAAATGGATTCTCCAGCAGTAAATGGATTCTCCAGCAGTAAATGGATCCTCCTACAGTAAATGGATCCTCCAGCAGTAAATGGATCCTCCAGCAGTAAATGGATCCTCCTACAGTAAATGGATTCTCCAGCAGTAAATGGATTCTCCAGCAGTAAATGGATTCTCCTGCAGTAAATGGATTCTCCAACAGTAAATGGATTCTCCAGCAGTAAATGGATTCTCCAGCAGTAAATGGATCCTCCTGCAGTAAATGGATTCTCCAGCAGTAAATGGATCCTCCTGCAGTAAATGGATTCTCCAGCAGTAAATGGATCCTCCTGCAGTAAATGGATCCTCCTACAGTAAATTGATTCTCCAGCAGTAAATGTATTCTCCAGCAGTAAATGGATCCTCCTGCAGTAAATGGATTCTCCAGCAGTAAATGGATTCTCCTGCAGTAAATGGATCCTCCTGCAGTAAATGGATCCTCCTGCAGTAAATGGATTCTCCAGCAGTAAATGGATCCTCCTGCAGTAAATGGATTCTCCAGCAGTAAATGGATCCTCCTGCAGTAAATGTATTCTCCAGCAGTAAATGGATCCTCCTGCAGTAAATGTATTCTCCAGCAGTAAATGGATCCTCCTGCAGTAAATGGATTCTCCAGCAGTAAATGGATTCTCCAGCAGTAAATGTATTCTCCAGCAGTAAATGGATCCTCCTGCAGTAAATGGATTCTCCAGCAGTAAATGGATCCTCCTGCAGTAAATGGATTCTCCAGCAGTAAATGGATCCTCCTGCAGTAAATGGATCCTCCTACAGTAAATTGATTCTCCAGCAGTAAATGTATTCTCCAGCAGTAAATGGATCCTCCTGCAGTAAATGGATTCTCCAGCAGTAAATGGATTCTCCTGCAGTAAATGGATTCTCCAGCAGTAAATGGATCCTCCTGCAGTAAATGGATTCTCCAGCAGTAAATGGATCCTCCTACAGTAAATGGATTCTCCTGCAGTAAATGGATCCTCCTGCAGTAAATGGATTCTCCAGCAGTAAATGGATTCTCCAGCAGTAAATGGATTCTCCTGCAGTAAATGGATTCTCCTGCAGTAAATGGATCCTCCTGCAGTAAATGGATCCTCCTGCTGTAAATGGATCCTCCTGCAGTAAATGGATTCTCGTGCAGTAAATGGATCCTCCTGCAGTAAATGGATTCTCCAGCAGTAAATGGATCCTCCTGCAGTAAATGGATTCTCCGTGCAGTAAATTGATTCTCGTGCAGTAAATGGATCCTCCTGCAGTAAATGGATCCTCCCGCAGTAAATGGATCCTCCTGCAGTAAATGGATCCTCCTGCAGTAAATGGATTCTCGTAGCAGTAAATGGATTCTCGTGCAGTAAATGGATCCTCCTGCAGTAAATGGATTCTCCAGCAGTAAATGGATCCTCCTGCAGTAAATGGATCCTCCTGCAGTAAATGGATTCTCGTGCAGTAAATGGATTCTCCTGCAGTAAATGGATCCTCCCGCAGTAAATGGATTCTCGTGCAGTAAATGGATTCTCCAGCAGTAAATGGATTCTCCTGCAGTAAATGGATCCTCCTGCAGTAAATGGATTCTCGTGCAGTAAATTGATTCTCCAGCAGTAAATGGATCCTCCTGCTGTAAATGGATTCTCCAGCAGTAAATGGATCCTCCTGCAGTAAATGGATTCTCCAGCAGTAAAAGGATCCTCCTACAGTAAATTGATCCTCCTGCAGTAAAAGGATCCTCCTACAGTAAATGGATTCTCGTGCAGTAAATGGATCCTCCTGCAGTAAATGGATTCTCCTGCAGTAAATGGATTCTCCTGCAGTAAATGGATCCTCCTGCAGTAAATGGATCCTCCTACAGTAAATGGATCCTCCTGCAGTAAATGGATCCTCCTACAGTAAATGGATTCTCGTGCAGTAAATGGATCCTCCTGCAGTAAATGGATCCTCCTACAGTAAATGGATTCTCCAGCAGTAAATGGATCCTCCTGCAGTAAATGGATCCTCCTACAGTAAATGGATCCTCCTGCAGTAAATGGATCCTCCTACAGTAAATGGATTCTCGTGCAGTAAATGGATCCTCCTGCAGTAAATGGATCCTCCTACAGTAAATGGATTCTCCAGCAGTAAATGGATTCTCCTGCAGTAAATGGATTCTCCAGCAGTAAATGGATCCTCCTGCAGTAAATGGATTCTCCAGCAGTAAATGGATCATCCTGCAGTAAATGGATTCTCCAGCAGTAAATGGATCCTCCTGCAGTAAATGGATTCTCCAGCAGTAAATGGATCCTCCTACAGTAAATGGATTCTCCAGCAGTAAATGGATCCTCCTGCAGTAAATGGATTCTCCAGCAGTAAATGGATCATCCTGCAGTAAATGGATTCTCCAGCAGTAAATGGATCCTCCTGCAGTAAATGGATTCTCCAGCAGTAAATGGATCCTCCTGCAGTAAATGGATCCTCCTGCAGTAAATGGATCCTCCTGCAGTAAATGGATCCTCCTGCAGTAAATGGATTCTCCTGCAGTAAATGGATTCTCCAGCAGTAAATGGATCCTCCTGCAGTAAATGGATTCTCCAGCAGTAAATGGATCCTCCTGCAGTAAATGGATTCTCCAGCAGTAAATGGATCCTCCTACAGTAAATGGATCCTCCCGCAGTAAATGGATCCTCCTGCAGTAAATGGATTCTCCTGCAGTAAATGGATTCTCCTGCAGTAAATGGATCCTCCTGCAGTAAATGGATTCTCCAGCAGTAAATGGATCCTCCTGCAGTAAATGGATTCTCCAGCAGTAAATGGATCCTCCTGCAGTAAATGGATCCTCCTACAGTAAATGGATCCTCCTACAGTAAATGGATCCTCCTGCAGTAAATGGATCCTCCTGCAGTAAATGGATCCTCCTGCAGTAAATTGATCCTCCTACAGTAAATGGATCCTCCTACAGTAAATGGATCCTCCTACAGTAAATGGATCCTCCTACAGTAAATGGATTCTCCTGCAGTAAATGGATCCTCCTACAGTAAATGGATCCTCCTACAGTAAATGGATTCTCCAGCAGTAAATGGATCCTCCTACAGTAAATGGATTCTCCTGCAGTAAATGGATCCTCCTGCAGTAAATGGATCCTCCTACAGTAAATGGATCCTCCTGCAGTAAATGGATTCTCCTGCAGTAAATGGATTCTCCTGCAGTAAATGGATCCTCCTGCAGTAAATGGATTCTCCTGCAGTAAATGGATCCTCCTGCAGTAAATGGATTCTCCAGCAGTAAATGGATCCTCCTACAGTAAATGGATCCTCCTACAGTAAATGGATCCTCCTGCAGTAAAAGGATCCTCCAACAGTAAATGGATTCTCGTGCAGTAAATGGATCTTCCTGCAGTAAATGGATCCTCCTGCAGTAAATGGATCCTCCTACAGTAAATGGATCCTCCTACAGTAAATGGATCCTCCTACAGTAAATGGATTCTCGTGCAGTAAATGGATCCTCCTGCAGTAAATGGATCCTCCTGCAGTAAATGGATCCTCCTACAGTAAATTGATCCTCCTGCAGTAAATGGATCCTCCTACAGTAAATGGATCCTCCTGCAGTAAAAGGATCCTCCAACAGTAAATGGATTCTCGTGCAGTAAATGGATCTTCCTGCAGTAAATGGATCCTCCTGCAGTAAATGGATCCTCCTGCAGTAAATGGATCCTCCTACAGTAAATGGATCCTCCTACAGTAAATGGATCCTCCTACAGTAAATGGATTCTCCTGCAGTAAATGGATCCTCCTGCAGTAAATGTGTTGCAGGATGCAGAAGGCGAACCAAACTTGCTGCTGACCAGGTTAGCTCTGGGAGAATGTTACTATGGCGACTTAAACAGAGGTTGAATAAACTCTCTTTGTGAAATGAAAATCTCAGATTTTCCCTGATTTTAGGTTTAGAGAGTTTTCAGTAAATGATGGCTGCAATGATCACAACTTTAATATCCGCCCTGGGCTTCTCCTCTTCAAAGAACCTGAGACGGAGGAGGAGGTTCTTCTAATCAGGAGGCCCTTCCTGACGTGTCTCTCTCTATATATAATTATATGGGAGATGGAAATAGAACCAGACTCCTGGGATGGACCGGGAACTCCAGGGGTTCCCAAAAATGTCACCTTTTGACATAGAAAAAAACCTAAAACAGACTCAGAAGCAAATTGTCACCTGCACATGATCTGGATCATTACCAGATTTAATTGAATTGTTCCAGTTCAATTAAATTCAAATTTTATTGAACTGCACCACTTATACCAAAAAAATTAATAAAATAAAATAAAAAAATCCAGCTAACAAATGAACAACTTTACCTTTTTCTAGTGTTTTTGGCTTTAGTAAAATATCTCAGCACTGAGGCTGTCAATAGTCACTGCTGCAATCCTCTGGTTCAGTGGGGAACTGCCTGTTCTCCCAAATATCCCAATCTCACTTGGAGAATATTTTTTAAAATTCCCATATCCAGAATTCCAATTTCCATAGAATCCAAAGTTCTACGGAATATTATTGACAGGAGGGACGCCTCTGACAAAAATGGAGCCTAGGCTGAATTCTAACAGAATAAACTGATTATTCACCTTCATCCGCCAACGACAGCCAATCAGCTTTGAACCACGCCTCTACGAAAGCCAATCAGCATCCAAAGTTCATCTTCAAAGGCCTCCGATCCGCAGCGGATGCGCTGTGACTTCATTCAGATGACGCCGTTTCAACCCCCCTCCATCCCCTCCCCCACCATCGTAGCCAAAGCTTCATCAGGGCGTCATTCCTCTTACTGCGTTCCTTGTCTCATCTCAACTGGTCCAGGAGAAGAGCGCCATGTTGAGCCTGGTTCTTCCAGAGGTTTCTTCCCAATGGGGAGTTTTTCCTCTCCACTGTCGCTCCATGCTTGCTCATCATGGACAGGTTCTCTCAACCTGTGTTATCCAACTGGACTTCCATCTTCCAGGTCCCTGAGTGAAGCTCTAGTATCAGCTCATGCAGTCCACTGGATCTCCCCATAAAGCTCAGCAGACCGTCTCTCCAACCAGCAGTCTACAGACTGACCAACTTCATCTATCTCCACTCCACCAGTTTAAGGCCTGGGGGGGGACAGACCTATTCTCTACTCCTGTTCATGCATATCTATCAAAATTAAGCGCTAGGTTTCCTGCCGAGGTCTGAGCGCCAAAGACTAAAGTAATTATTTCAATACATTTCTTCTAATTGTCTTTTCTCTCTACGTGAGTTTTTCAGATTGAAATTTCATTAAAATCTGTCCATAACTTTTCAAATGAACCTGACAGACAGACAGACAGACAGACTCTCCTAAAAGCATAACCTCCTTGTCGTTAACAATGCAACAGACTGCAGACACCCTAAAAACACAGAATTTCTTCACTCTACTAAGCAAAGTTATAATATTCATTTTTAAATAATTGTCATTTTAATGGTATTTTATTGTTTGATTTCAAACATATTTTTATTTAAAGGAAAAGTCGCTCATATTCAAAATTCAAACTTCTGAAAGTTCTTTAAATCTGAAATGATTCCATCCTGTTCAATAAATGATCAGTGTTTTTAATTCAGAGTAATTTTCATGTGAATCTGCTTTACTGGAGGCATCCATGTTTGTCAAAGAACACTACTGCCACCTACTGGTTAGTGACGTCACGGTGCGGTATCGGCTGTTGATCAAGTCCCAGTGCTGTATCTGGTGTTTGTCACAACGCGCTATTATCCAAGTCATCTTGAAACCAAGCTTCTGCCGCCCTGGCGTCCTCTTCCACAACATCTTCGTCCCCGCTTTCCTCCTCTAAATAAAAAATGGATGACGGAGGAGACTCATCCACGACCTCCGACACTAAACTCTCCTCCTCTTGCATGTTTCCTCTGTCCATAGCGTTCCTTGACAGCGTCGTTTCTAAGTCACCAATTTAGAGCTACTTGGTCCCAATGGAATTTCCCATTGGGAACCTGCTAGCACTAAGATGCTAACTGGTTAGCAAGATGCTTCCGACAATCTGGCCACACCCAAAAGGCTTGCGAACCTTCCGGCAATGTTTCAATGCATTTTTATTTACAGTACCAATTGTTTACATATACATTTGCAATACCGACTTTAACTGTAATATACATTTTGTTGACTTGTACCTGTACCTGTGTAATGACATAAAAGTTGAATTGAATCTAATCTAAAGAACGTTGGCATGGCCTGCTGTTCACCAGAGAACGATCAGCTGCCTGCTGCACCCAAACAATTCCTTCGGTTTGTTTTTGTGATGCGAGCTCTGAACAACACCTCTCTGCTGCGGCGGCGTGTTCTCCGCTTTAACTGGCCTGGTTCTGACCTGCAGCTGTGGGAACATCTGTCTCATCTGCAGCGGACTGGACCTTCGTCCGCTCGCACAGAAACAGCAACAGAGATGAACACCGCACACATTTTACTCTCAGCTGACTGATGTTCCTACACAGTCGAGGTTCCCCTCAGGCTCTGGTTGTTCCACTTTGTTCCTTTTCCAACAATAAAAGCTGTGATGAAAAGTAGTTTTAATTTTTTTTAAGATTCCTTAGAAACATCTGGGTGAAGAAAGAACTATCCAGAAATGCTGATTACGATAAGGTTCTAGCTGTGATGTTCCACCTTCATGAAGATCCTGGTCATCCTAATCTAGAACTCTAGTTCTCTGTGTTTAACAGGGATCAGAAAATCTTGTTGTGAAATGTTTCACTAAGAATCTTCTTCTGGTGGATGAGAGAAGAGAACGCCACGTTCAGCTGATGTTCTTGGTTTTAGTTCCTCAGAGCTGACAGGTTCTCATTCAGAAGCTGCTCAGGGTTCTTCTCATCAGTTAGATCTGCAGATCTGTCCTGCAGGAGGCGGAACCTGCTCCTGATCAGAGTTCTGGCAGCCATAGTTGGACCGCATCCTGCCGTCTGATGGGCGGAGCTGAGTGAGGAAAATCCTTCCTGCCATGATTTGACCCAAACACTCAGAGTTCCTATTTTCCCCGCTGACAGCAAACACATCGTCTGGCTGCTACTCTACCTGCCTCATAGCAACAGCTGGGGAGCAGCAAAGCACTCTGGGAAATGTTGGTAATCACTATGGATACGAGAAGGTCAAAGCTGCTGCTGCTGCTCAGACCGAGAGCCTAAACGGCCTCATGGTGGCGCTGTGGCAGCTGACAGCACAGGTCCTCACATGAGTAGAAAACCAGCCTGAGCATGTGTGTGTCCTGAGGATTTAACACAGAAATCACGTCCTAGATCAGGCATGGACACACAGATCTAGGTCACAGCTGTTCCTGACAATGCCCCCTCCTCTTCCTCTTCCTCTTCCTTCTTCCTCAGCCTGCCTCCCTCCTGTCTGACCTTGGAGGAGGACACACAGAAAGTAACCATCATGTTTGTTCCGACAGAAGCATCCAGTAAAACCCAAATGTTTAACCTCTGGACTGACCTGCTGAATATTCCATGGATTTAGTCTGAGGGACGCTTCACATCCAGATGTAACAGAACCTCTGCAGCCGGTTGGAACCTTAAAATCAGAACCAGAGAGCTGGGTACAGACAGAATGATGATCAGCTCTGCTCTGGGAAAGTTCTGTGACCCCTGATGAACTGATGGTTCTGAGAAAAGTTGCTGCTCCTCAAACAAATTGCTGAGATGAAAACCTTTCTGTTAAAAACACACATGATCTAACTGTAACCAAGACTCAGAGGAGTTATTCAGGCACAGTTTGGCCGATAAGTCTGGCCTTCGGAGGACAAAGCCGCCGGATTCAAATTCAAACTCTTGCTGTGTTCAAATTTAATTCAAATCCAAAACTCTTCCGGTCTCCTTATTTTCAAGGACTTTGAAGGATCCAGTCCAGGTAGACCAGACTCTATGGTAAAAGGTTCTTCTTCTTGTAGTGTTTTACGGCGGTTGGAAAACTAAGGGCGTTTCTCAATTCACGAGAACGCGAGTACGTACTCGCGTTCTCGTCAAGTCCATTCTTGGCGAGAACGCAGGAAGATCGGACTTGACGAGAACGCGAGCACGCAAGCACGTATGTGTATTGGAGCAGAAGCGTACTCGTGACGTCATCACAGGCAACGTTGTTTAGCATTTCTTTAACAGTCAAAACTATTTATTCCCTACACAAAACCTTTTGAAAACAATATTTTTAATTTCTAAAGCTTAAAAAAAATTAAAAAAAATTACCGAACCGCAAAAAAACGCCATCAGAACGAGCGGTAGTTCACACATAACTAGACCGAGAGAAGTGCACTACAGACGGGGTAAATTTAGCCCTGGCTGCGGTTACCCTCGGAGGTCTGCTGGTCACTCTGGTCCGCTCAACGTCGGACTTTTTTATTTTATTTCGCACTAACTCTGTAAACAGGCCACACAGGGAGGCTTCAATGTATAATGTTATCGCCTCAAACGATTTCAAAATGTACTTTTGAAGAACAACAGCAGCAGAAAAGGGAATGTTTAACTTACCACTGTGAGCGCTGTCTGGAATCAAGCTGCGGCCGCGGGGCATTCTGGGGAAGCGGTCAGTCTGAAGAACGCACAAGTCTGCTCTGATGCATGCTCGATAAAGAGGCCGGGGTGAGAACAACATCCGGGGATTTGATGCGTTCTCAATCTGGCGTTCTTGAGAATTGGAACGGTACTCGGGCTGAGGCTGATGACGTGTCACGAGTACACGAGCACACGAGAACGCTCAAGAACGCATATTGAGAAACGTCCTAATAGTAGTGCATTGCTCCACAACCAAACTTGCTTGCGAACCTTCCGCCATAACAATCCCGCCCCCTTGATAATCGGCCAATCACATAAATTTTATTCACTCGTGTAAAGTCGGGCACCACTCGGGAGAATTCGGAAATGCAACGGTTGGGACAGCCGCTTCCCTACGACTTTAACCATTCCAGCTCTTTTACTTTTACACCACTTATATTTTCTAGCATTTCTTTGTCAGTTGCTTTTAGAGGGACTCCTCCAATCACTCTGTTAACTCCTTTGTTCTCCAACAAGCTGCACTGAACTCTTTTCTACGGTGGCCCTGAAGTGCAAACTGCAACTACAAATCTAAAAGCGCAACTACATTAAGGAAAACACAATTACATTAACCTACCAGAAAAGGTAGGTACCAGTGGGAAACACGAGACATCGCTGATTGGACGACGGCGCCGTTTGACCCTTGAACCGGAGGTCATTCTGCCTGCTGCGGTTTTTGAAAACATGGATATTGTCGGCGCCCCAAACATAGCTGCCATTATCCAGGAATATTTTGAATCAGGACATACGTACGAGGTGATACTGGATATGCTCAAGACTAATCACCAAATTTCAGTTAGTTTGCGTACACTGAAGACACACTTAAAAGAAGCTGGACTGTTCAGACGACGCAACTTCTGGTTCAAGGGTCAAACGGCGCCGTCGTCCAATCAGCGATGTCTCGTGTTTCCCACTGGTACCTACCTTTTCCAGTAGGGTAATGTAATTGTGTTTTCCTTAATGTAGTTGCGCTTTTAGATTTGTAGTTGCAGTTTGCACTTCAGGGCCACCGTACTTTTCCCCTCAATCTTGTTGATGAATATATCTTTGCCTTGTTGAGCTCTGTCTCTGCAGTTGATAATCAAGTCTCCCCCGTACAATATTTTGGCCCTTTGGACTTTCTCTACTAGTGTGTTTATAGTTATTAACTGCATCGGAGTCTCCCTGATTAACTAGTTTGAATACTACTTTGTAATTATTTTGTTTTTCTGAGGAATTTCTAGATTGTTCATCATTCGATTGTTCTGTTCTGGACTCTTTTCAACTGGTCTCTGCTTTTCTCTATTCTAATCTTCTTCATTTTCACTTTGTCCTTCTTCCATCCCACAAGAATCACTTCAAGTACAGTAATTCCTCGCTGCTCCCGACTGTGGTCGGAAAATTTAGATTTCTCTTATTTCATTTATTGCTTCATGCTATTTACTCAGTAAAAAGTCTCTTTTCCCTGAAAGGCCACACTATGCCTGAATGAGGGCTGTTTGTAGAAAAAAATGAACTCATTTTTTCTATTTGATTTATTTTTAAGAAAAACTGACTTATTGAGATTTAAAATTTTTGCAGTAAAGTGCTGACTGAGTGAAATCCATCGATTTATTTAACTGGGGTGAATGGTTGAATACTTTCTTCACACTACACAACCCAGGACATTTTTCACAAGCGACTTAGAAACACGCGTCTTCCTCCTAAAAGGTTGCTGGGAACTCTGGGTTTGACCTTATCCACCTCATGGAGCCTTTGGGAAGGTGGGGCTCCTCACCTGTTTATAGACTAGGCATCCGCTAGGGGGTGCTGTCTCTACCTGTGCAGGAGTCCAATATTTGGACTTGTCTGCAGGTAGGTACTAACCTGACTCGGCCAGATTGATTTGCTCCATCTGGAAACCTTCCGTTGAAGTAATTTTGGAAAGGGGCCAAAATACTGGTTAGCTGATTGGCCTATGTTGGTGATAGACGGGCCAAATAAACCAATCAGATCAACGAAGCATATGACGTACTAACAGAGCAAAGGCGAAGAGGAGCCAATTGATAGATCAAACTCTTGCCGAAACCAGTCGGGAGAAGAGCAAAAGCATCTTTTCCTCTGAGAAAAGCCTCCAGAGCAGTGTTTTGCTCTTCTTTCAGTGAAGAAATACTCTGTAATTCCGATAAAACTTGCTCGATAGCCACGCTAACGCTAGTTTCATCGGCTGAAGCCGCCATGTTCTTTAGACTGAACTGTCGCGCTTCTCGTTGCGTCACACCTCAACCCGCCTCAAAGCCAACGCTGATTGGACGTTCGCTTGGTGAACGGCTCCAAATTTTCTTTAACGGAGAGTCTCCAGACTGATCTGCGAGTGAAACCTTGAAAGCTCGTGAGATCAGGATGGTCTCACGAGGCTAGGTAGGTACTGTACTGGTAGCTACTGCAGGGACTATACCGCCTGCATGGTGTTAGATCTAACCACAGCTGATGATGATACAGAGTGTCATTGTTTTGGTTCTGTTTAAGCTTTATCTTTGCATTTCCATCGGTTTTATTTCCATGTTATTCTAGTTATTTTTGGTTGTATTTGAGTTCTTACATGTTTCTGGTTTGCCCTCTCTTGTGTTTGTCTCCTTTTCTCTAGTTCCCTTCTAGACTCCTCTGTTCACACCTGGTCTTTGTTTCTCTCTCCCTTATATGCGCCTCCTGCTCAGTCACTGTTTGCTGGTTTGTCGTCATTTCTTTGCCAATTTGTTGCGAATATTCCTGGTTTTCTGTATTTTTTTTATTTTGTTGATTATGTTTGTGGATTTTTGCTTCTGTCACCCTTTTGGTTATTAGATCTGCAAGTACTAACTTCAGCTTCGGTCTCTGCATTTGGGTTCAAACCTCTACCCAACCTTGAAACCTGGAACCTAAAGACCAGGCTCATATGGAGACTGATCTAAATGAGCTCCTGTATGATCAATCAAAGAACCAGGTTCAACGGCGCCCTTAGACAGGAACAGCTGATGTTCTGCATTAGACTGCTTTAATGAAATAGAACTGCTAGTTGTCCTTACGGCCTCTGTCTGTGTGTCTTCAGGTAGCACCCACAATGGCTACACCACATCAGTGGATGGCGAGGAGGGAGGAGGTGAGGGGGAGGAAGAGGAGGAGGAGGGAGAGGCGGATGGAGGGGGAGGAACACGAGATGAGGAAGAAGAGAAGGACGCGGAGTGGGATGAGGACCTGGATGGAGGCAATGAAGGAGGTGTGAGGATGACGAGAACAGACACGCTTCACTCCACCACCAGTTCCACCGGAACACAGAGAAGAAGAGGACAACACGCAAAGAAACAGGTGAAAAAACAGCAGAGGGAACCTGCCAGCTTTGGTCAGGAGAAAACATTAGATGATAAAGTGGGGGTGCACCTCATAGGGGGACAGGTGTATTAGAGATGGGGGGGGTGGAAACAGGGGGGAAAAAGTGACCCACTTTGTTAGATATGTAAAGAAATGTGAAGAGTAATATTTAACTTCTTTTACAGACTAAAATAAACACTTAAACCTGAAGTAATTACACTTTAAAAGTGTCTATTTCTTTTATTTCAATATATATTTTGATGCACATGATTTTTATTTGTTCAGCTGTTAAAAATGTGGGAGATTTCCTAAAGTCGGGCGTACACTGTACGATATTTCCAATCGTTGCACGCAGCTACGGCTAACTGTACGAAAAACCGCAGGGTTTAAAAGTTCGCAGCTCACGATGTTTGTTCTCACGCTGTGCGACCCGACGCTCTGATGCGATCTACCTGCTCACACTCTACGTCTAAAAACCACATGGGACTCAGCTCCGCAGTGAGATGGCGCTACTCGGACTCGTCTATCCGGAAACCAAACGAGTAGAAGAGGAACATGAAGCTCACTAGAGTGAAACGCGTTGCCTTGGGGATTTGTGCAATTTTGTGCCTAAAGTTGTAAAAAGAAAACGCGATTTGGACAAAGACAAGCTGAGCAAACGTGGCTACTACGGTCTGTCAGTTTGACAGAAAGAACTCCATTTGACTCATTGCCCCCCCGCCATGATGCTGGGTTTACATCTCAGAGGAAGAAGAAGAATCCTTGTTTGCGCACTGAGCGATTTGCCGGCGACCACCTTACGACGGCCGACTGAATTTCAAACACGTCTGATTTTCAACCTTACCTTAGCTACACTGGAAAAACGACCTAGAAACAAGAACTGATTTCTTAAATTAAGTGTATTTACTAGTGTTGCACCGATACCGATACCAGTATCGGACGGGGCCCCGATACTGCCCTAAAATGGTGATATCGGTATCGGCGAGTACCAGCAAATAGGGCACCATTACCATTTTGAGAGTTTATTCAACTATTGTTAACCACTCCTGGTAGGCAATAAAAAGTTCTACTGGATTCACTTTGTATTAGATTTTTTTCTGCTTCACAAAGGCAGGCAGCAGCTTGACATGAAGCCATGATGGCTATTATTTTGCATTATTATGGTATCGGTATCGGCCGATACTGCACAGCCAGGTATCGGGTATCGGTATCGGTGCCAAAAAATGGCATCAGCACAACACTAGTATTTACCCTTAATTTGAGTAGGTACATGAGATAATTTGCCAATGGAATGAGTATTTTTACTCTTAAAATAAGATAATTAGATAATATACTCTTGAAATAAGACGATGAAGTTGTGTTTTTTTTTTATTTTAAATGTAAATTGTCTTCCTCTGTTGGCAAAATGTCTCTTTTACTTCCTCAATCCAAGAACAAATGCACTTATTTTAAGAAAAAATGACTTATCTAGAATTCGATTTTTTTCCAGTGTAGAAGTGTGTGTCAACCGTATGGAGAGAACATTTAAATATTTGCTGAGAATAAAAGTCTGCTGGCAAACTCTCCAATAACAGAGAAAACAGTCACTAGATTTTTCATTAATCCTTTTTTTTTTTTTCAAAAGATTTCTCGACGGATCTGAAAATGAGTTAAATAGTTACAGAAAGTGATTCAAGAGGCTAAAAGACCCGGTTAATGGTGGAACTGGTTCTGGTTCTACTGTTAATAAAAGTTTAAAATTTAAAATGTTTAGTTTCACTTTGCATCAACACATGAAAACGTTACCGTTAACGTCCGAACCTCAAAGTTATTTAATATTTGTTGCTGTTGGAACTTTTAAAGAGCCGATCAGTGTTTGTTCCAGTAAACCTGCTAACCTCAGCCAGAGGGGCCCTTATCAACTGTTTATTACCCTGACATTGTTGTTGCTATAGCGACTGGTGATTTTGTGATGATGTCCTCTTGTTCCTCAGGTGCAGGGCAGCAACCAGGTCCAGCGAGCCCCACGAGCGTTGTTCTGTCTGAAGCTCAACAACCCAATCCGACAAGCCGCGCTTCATATTGTTGAGTGGAAGTATCCTTTAACCAATCAGCTGCCAGGACAATTCAGTGTGTTACCATAGTTACGCCTTGTAGAAACCTTCCCTAAAGCCCAGCAAATCTGCTTTATGCCAATTTTCTGTTTGGACCATCCAGCTGTTCCAGCAGCGACAGAGACTGAATGAGGTGAACGACTGAATCTCACATGAGTGTGTGAGCTAAGGAAACCCCGGGTCTATGAGGGCGGCCATGATAGATTCATCCTACAGAATGCTGAGCCGCTGGCTGCTATGGCGATTACTCTTTGTTTGGATCAGAACAGAACCACAGTCCAGAATTTAAGCGTCAGACTAACAGTTATTGGTTGGAAGCTAAAAGTCAAAGGAGAAAAGTATTTGACCCCCAACAACCAGAATCTTCTGATCGGGGAAGCTAACAGCTTGGAATAGGTTCTAGATGATAACTCTGCCGGGGAGAGAAAAGAGGCTATCTGAAATTATTAAAGTTTAATCTTTTATTATGTATAATATTTAAATGTAATTCAATTCTGTTTATTTCTATAGCACTAATTTACAACACATGTCATCTCAAGGCAGTTTACAGTTCACCATGGCAACCCTGTATAATGCCCTGGCCAACTCACTGGCCACCCCACTGGCCACCCCACTGGCCACCCCACTGGTCACCTCACTGGCCAGCCCACTGGCCAGTTTAAATTATGGTAGCCTCAGTTTAGCATTTCATCCCATTCTGCACAGCCAGCGACGTAACTTAAAAAATCACACAACAAACCAAGATCTGAGTAGATGTTTACCGAAGTCTTTATGATCTCTACCGACAGGTTTACCACAATAATAGATTAAAACCCTGAAATTATGGCTTCTATTTTCCGAGTGCCACCCCAAGATTTTTAGTGACCCCATCTGGCAGATTCTGCAAAGTGGGAGAATAGAGATAGAATGAAGCAGAATGATGAAAAAGGGGTCCCTATGTCCTCCAGCAGTCTAAGCCTATAGCAGCAGAACTATAGAGATAGCTCAGGATAACCTGAGCCACTCTAACTAGAAGCTTTATCAAAAAGGAAAGTTTTAAGCCTAGCCTTAAAAGTAGACAGGGTGTCTGCCTCACGGACTAAAACTGGTAGTTGGTTCCACAGGAGAGGAGCCTGAGAACTAAAAGATCTGCCTCCCATTCTACTTTTAGAAATTCTAGGAACCACTAGTAAACCTGCAGATTGAGAGCGAAGTGCTCTGTTAGGAACATAAGGAACAATCAGATCTCTGATATCAGATGGAGATTAAAAGTATACATCTAAAAGTTTTTTTTAAAAATATATCCTCTAAACTTTTTTTTTTTTTTGCCTAAAATTTATGCTTAAATTGCGAATTAAAAGGTAATCAGATAAATGGTCACATCACACATATAAATGTTTTAATTTTTTTTTCCTGTACTAAAGTTCATTAGGAAATATTAGCTTACTGCTGCTGAGCCACAGAGGATATATACGGAGGCCTCTGATTGGTTCATAAAACTGCTACAGAGAAGCTAGCATTAGCATCTCTTCAGGTCTTAAATCAGGTCTGCGGCACATGACATGGAAGTGGAAACATTAATGCAATAAACAATAATTATATAATGTTTTTATATCTATTTGTGATGTAGATATGTTTGTTTTTCACATTCATCCTTCTTATACACATAAATCTAACTTTTAGTGGCTGTGGCTTTCCATACCTGACGCAGTTAAGTCTTTTGTATTTTTGGTTTCTGTCTGAGTGGGAAGGTTAGATGTGGACTAAAGGTGGGCGGTACCTGCGGTCTGTTCCTCAGCCGACAGCAGCGGCACCGTTTCTCTTTATCACAGCGATGGGTCGCTGGCCGACTCAGAGCTGAGGGACACATTCAGGATGCGTGTTTCCCTCTCTCTGCCGCTAGCTGCCAAGTATTTCATGCTTTACTGGAGCGACTTAATGAACTCAGAGACAGAAGTTGTGTCAGCGGACAAAGTGTTCACTGCTGGGGGGATAATAGGGAGAAACAATAAATAGAACGGGTTCATCTAGACATCAGTTCTACACTTTTCTTTACAACAAGGCCTATTAAAAAAAGAAAAAAGAAAAGAAATTCTCATCTGGGCCTGGGGTCATAATGTTTGTCTATTCTATTAACATTTCTCTATCTGTATAATGGGTCTGTTTAATGTGTTGTCTTCTCAATTCAGAGAGCCCCCTGCCTGTCTTTGCCTACGGCCCCAAATTTTCTAATTCCACCCCTGGCCATGAAAGGTGGTTGTGAATAATTCACCTGGAATCATCTTCCCAATTCGAGATTAGCATTATGTAGGAAAATCATGCCAGCTAAATGGTGATTGTAAAGCTTTAGACCTGTTTAACTGTGACAGGATGAAAAAGGTGGCTAAGCCATGGCGGTCCAGAGTGTTGTGGAAAGTGATGCAATGGTTCAGACTGAACATCTCAGAACGTTAAGCTAAACATCAGATGTTTGTTGTTCTGTGGTTTTGTTCATTTGGACCTTCCTGAACCCATCCCTCAGACCGTTCGACATCTTCATCCTGCTAGCCATCTTTGCTAACTGCGTGGCTCTGGGAGTCTCCAAACCATTTCCTGAAGATGACTCCAACTCCACCAACCATGACCTGGTGAGTTCCACCACAGCCCTGCTTCAAGTCTGATGCTTTTATTGTGTAGGGCTGACCTCCAGAATAAAGCTCCAGGCTGTTCTCGGCTGTGGAGGCAGCAGTCATGGACAAACGCTGGAGCAGCAGATGATTGACAGATCTGTGATCGGTTCTGAGGACTTTCTGCTCTGTTGCTTCATCTCGCTCTCTCTGTCCTCTGTGTCGGTGTCTCTCCACCTTCAGCTGGACTGAGCTTGTTGTTCATGCAGTCACTTCCTGTTGGAATGATGTCTGCCCCTCGCTCCGAGCTGCAGATTCCGGTTTGTTCTGAGCTGAGTTCAGGAGAACTGAGTGATATTCATTAGTGCTTCCACCAACCGAGCAGAAGGAATTCTAACATTTCACTCAGTCCTCATCCATGTTCTCCTTCTACCCTGATTTTCAGGCCTGCCTTTTGTTTCTGGGGATTTAGTTCTGCTTTGCAGTTTTAGTGGATGTTGTTCTGTGTTTCAGGAACAAGTGGAGTACGTCTTCCTCATCATCTTCACCATAGAGACCTTCCTGAAGATCCTGGCCTACGGTTTGGTGATGCACCCCAGCTCATACATCCGTAACGGCTGGAACCTTCTGGACTTTGTCATCGTCATTGTCGGGTAGGAACACAGAGGATCCAAAGGTCTCAGATATCCTCTCAGCCCAGAGGTTCTTCTGCCTGGTTCTGTTTCTGAATCCAAGCACCTGAACGGTCTTAACCAGAACCTTTAGTGCATTCTGTGTGTCAAATTAACTCAATGTCATTTATTTATACAGTAGCAGCCATTGCAAATGGCTCATCCCAGTCAAAATACAGCCGAATTGCAGCTAAATCCCCTCCAAATTCCAGCCACTGGCCTTCTCTTGGCCATGCCTATTTTTTCACTCTGACTTCACCCCTTCACTTAATTACATGGTCTGACCAGGAGATGGCGCTTCTCTTTAGATTTTAATGTCAACAAATCGTGACAGAATATTTTAGATGTTTAAAAAGTAACTGTAGGGGGCCAGTCAAGGACCAGCCAAGGACCAACCAATGACCAACCAAGGACCAACCAAGGACCAGCCAAGGACCAGCGAAGGACCAACCAAGGACCAACCAAGGACCAGCGAATGACCAACCAAGGACCAGCCAAGGACCAACCAAGGACCAACCAATGACCAACCAAGGACCAACCAAGGACCAGCCAATGACCAACCAAGGACCAACCAAGGACCAGCGAAGGACCAACCAAGGACCAGCCAAGGACCAACCAAGGACCAACCAAGGACCAGCGAAGGACCAACCAATGACCAACCAAGGACCAACCAAGGACCAACCAATGACCAACCAAGGACCAGCCAAGGACCAGCCAATGACCAACCAAGGACCAACCAAGGACCAACCAAGGACCAGCCAAGGACCAGCGAAGGACCAACCAAGGACCAACCAAGGACCAGCGAAGGACCAACCAAGGACCAGCGAAGGACCAACCAAGGACCAACCAAGGACCAACCAAGGACTAGCCAAGGACCAGCGAAGGACCAACCAAGGCCCAGCCAAGGACCAGCGAAGGACCAACCAAGGACCAGCCAAGGACCAACCAAGGATCAGCCAATGACTAGCCAAGGACTAGCCAAGGACCAGCTAAGGATCAGCCAAGGACCAGCCAAGGACTAGCCAAGGATCAGCCAAGGATCAGCCAAGGACCAGCCAAGGACTAGCCAAGGATCAGCCAAGGATCAGCCAAGGACCAGCCAAGGACTAGCCAAGGATCAGCCAAGGATCAGCCAAGGATCAGCCAAGGATCAGCCAAGGAGCAGCCTAAATAAGTGGGGGAATTTTGAATTGTTACTACTGTACCTCTGAGGTGGAGGAACAATTATATTATGGTCCTTTGTATTTTTCTGAATGTTCAGCCCCCTTTCCGCTGATACCCCTCAATATAATTGTACTTGCTCTGTCTCTGACAGCAGAGAATGTGTAGAGAACATCAGAGAACATCCAGCAGACAGGTCATGGAGAATGTTCTGGTTGAAGTTAAAGCAGGGTTTGTTTCTGCAGCCATCTCCCAGAATCTGAACATCTCTCAGAGCTCTGCTCAGTATATCAGCTGAACATGCAGAGAAGATGGACCAACTGCAGACCTACCACTCCATGGACGTCCACCTAGACTGACAGGAGGAGAGTGTTAACCTGAATAGCAGGGGAACCATGGTGACTCTGGAGGAGTTTACATCTGTCAGCAGAAACACTGTAGGTCATGAACTTCATACATCCGGTATGTATGGAGCAACACAAAAGGAAGTTGCTGTTGAAGAGAGGTCATAAGACAAGTTTGTGGTTTGCAGAAGGTCAGATGAAGGCCTGCTGTTTAGAGGAGACCAAAATGTAAACATTTGAAAAAACACACAAAAACCCCACATCTGTCTTCCTTTAAAGGAATGGTAGTGGAGGAGGCATGCTGTTGGGATTTTTCTTCGGTTTGGAAGCCGGTCAGAGCTGATGAGAAGATGCATGTATGTAGGTTCCCCTTCCAGCGGAAGACCCACCCTGAACATCCAGTGGATGGGTTGGCCAAGCCAAAGCCCTGGTCTACATCCAACTGAGGTTCTTTGTATTTCCACAGAAGTTCTCCATCCAATCTGAATGAGCTTAAGCTGTTTTGTTTAGAAGAAACCATCAGTCTAGAGACAAATGCCAGAAGACCTGCAGATGGACCTGCAAACAAAGGTGGTTCTGAAGAGCTCTGGATTAGGGGGTCTAGATCTAAATGTACACCTCACTGTCACAATTTCAACAAATCTGAAAACCTTCAATCATTTCTCTGGTCTTGGTACTTCGGCACCAGAGTTGTCAGTAACATAGCACAAATACTTTATCTCACTGAAGTAGAAATGTTGGCTACCTAAACTTTACTGGATTATTTCATAGACAACTTTTTACTTCTACTTCTTACATTTTTTGCAATTGTCTCTACTTTCTAACTCCTTAGGGCCTTGCCGATTTATCCAGCGTATGCCTGACGTCCCAGAGTCTCCTAAAACGCTGTCATACGTTGAACTTTCTATGTATTTTTAAAATTTTGGGCGTATACATAGAGTATTAATAACGAGTCCAGAACTTATGTCCAATGACAGCCTAACTTATGCATAATGCACGGCAGCGTAATGCTCATGGCATTACAAAGCATCAGTTAAAGCTGCTCCTCTCAGAACATCCCAATTTACAGTATAGGGCAGTGCAGTAAAGTTGAAAGCATCTCTCCTTAACTTCTTTCCTGCATTACTTTTACTTTTATACTTTAAGTAGCTCTAAAAATTGTAATTGTAACTTATACTGGAGTAAAAAGTTGAAGTTGATCCTCTAACTTCTACAAAAGTGTTTTTAAACTGTAGGATTTATACTTCTACTGCAGTAACAAACATTAATACTTTTGACACCTCAGCACCACTCTCAGTCGGCCGGAGAAGTTTTTGGTTTAATGAATCAAACCTCAAAGAGGAGTCAGGGTGCGAATTGGTTTGAAAGGCTTTAAATCCATTGGAGCGTGAGCGTGACTCAGAGGTCGGACCCGGGGATGCTGGTTCTTCCTGCTGTATTGACTTTAAATCCTGCAGATCTCGACCGTCTTCCTTTGTGCTGGTTGGTGTCCTCGCTGCAGGACAGGAGACATGACTGGATATCCTCAGAGCAATGATGACGCTAATGGTGATAAAGCCTGTTGTCATGGTAACACTGCCTGAGGATAGTTCGTTCCACTTTGCTGCATCCGACAGAGATGGATCTTCAAAACACATTCAAAGATATTGGTGTTTATCAGGACAGACCTACTGAGAATAAACAATGAAGATTTGGACATTTGACCTTGTGAAGGTCACTGCTAGATTAATGAAAGAATTACCTTTTCTGAAGGTTGATTTTTCTGAGGATTTGACTCTAGTTTAATGAAAGTATGACTTTCTAAATTTGACTTCATTAAAGTTTCGACTTCATTCATGATTTGTCTTTTTTGAAGATTGACTTTTCTGAGGGTTTGACTTCATTGAAACAGTGACGGTTGATGGTTTAAATATATGAGAATTTTCCTTTAAATTATGTTGTTAAGGTTAATTGGAGGTTTTATGGGCCTAAATGCAGAGTTGAGGAGGCAGAGGTCAGTTTTTAAGATTTAATCAGGGGCAAAAACTCCAAAAGTACAAAATGGTGAAAACCAAACAAAATTAGAAAACCTTTGGGAAAACATACATGGGGAGCAAAGAGACGACGGAGCAACAAAGCAAGAACAAGGAACCAGCAAACAGTGATGTTATGAGATGAGCCGAGGCTTCGAGGCGTGTGTCGAGTAATGGAGGGCAGCGTTTACCCGAAGCACGTGTCGAGGCATGATTCATTTAGGGGAGGGGCCAAAATTGACTACGTCCGAAGCCTCGCTACCGTGATGCCATGCGATCGCTTCAGGAGTGCTTCAGACCGCTCGAGAACTTCGGCAGGCATTTAGACAGCCTCAGTGTTCAGTCGGGATGTGGGAGTTTGTGGGAGAGTTGCTGTCAGTTGGATAGAGTTTGGATAGATTCTAGGAATAGAATAGGCTGAATAGGTGAGGTCTTCTGTTCCGAGGTAAAGGGGTTGGGGCTGCGATGATAGCGGGAAGGAATCAACTCTATTGCTGCACTGTAGGTTTTTCCACCCCCTCTGTTTAAGGTTGGTTTTTGTTTCCTTCCTTCACGGACCTCTCAAACCACCTATCTTCTTTGTCAAAAATATTAACATTCTGGTCCTCAAAAGAATGGGGCTTTGCAGGCTAACAAAGATGTATATATATATTTAATGTATTTTTATTTTGAATGTAATGTAACATGCTTCTTTTATGTATTTATTTTGCTTATAATGGAATTGCTATAGCAGTGTTTTTATGTGTGAATGTGGTGGGACACTAAACCCCATTTCCACTACCTTTTTAAAATTGTGCCTAAATTGGTCAGAGCATGTTAAGAGAGATAACTGTAGAGTGTAAATGACACGCAAACTGAACCGGACCGCGGCAGACACAACTGAACCACGCTCCTCTTTACAGTCAGCCTCCGTAATCAGGAAATTTCAGACATTCATAAGAATCCCAGCTTCCCTACTATGCCACACGATTTCCAGTGATGATTCCGCTTAGCAGTGTGATGAACATCATCATATGTCATTGTTTCCTACCTCTGTAAGCCCTGATTGGACTATCAATTGTAGTATCCACTTCCCAAAAGCCGACTCTGTCTGGTAAAGGCTGACTTCTCTGCCTGACTCTTCACAAAAAACGAAATATCACAACTATAACCAAACATAACTTCCTAAATATAAGGGCACCTAATATTAAGGGCACGGCTTGATTTGTTGGATTCACTCCCTCAAACATAGAGAGTAGTAGTACCATCACTAGAAGGCAAGGAACCGTGCTAGTGTGATGCAAAATGGTCATAAGGGACCGAGCTCAGCACGGATCGGCTTTCAGAGGGTAGGGTAAATGGGGCAAAGGTTTGGACTATGTAGCAGCCAGAGTCTGTACCCAGGAAAAATTTCCTGTGGGACAATAAAATTCATCATCCTTATACTTCTTTGTTTTTCGATTTTTTTTTGCAGGTTATTTAGCGTTGTCCTGGAGACTATGACTCATAAATCAAGCGGTGAGCAAGCGCCCACCCATCACATGCCAGGGAAACCTGGAGGTCTGGACGTCAAAGCTCTGAGAGCTTTCAGGGTGCTGCGCCCTCTCCGACTGGTTTCTGGAGTCCCCAGTAAGTTTTCTGGCTGGGAATTGAATACTGTGTGTCCTACATGAGATCAGCTCTTTGTGTCCATCAGGTCTGCAGATCGTCTTGAACTCCATCATGAAAGCCATGGTTCCTCTGCTCCACATCGCTCTGCTGGTTCTTTTTGTCATCATCATCTATGCCATCATTGGTTTGGAGCTCTTCATCGGACGTATGCATAGGACCTGTTATTACATCGGGACAGGTACCAGACACAGTGTGACGAGTCTGTTCACGTCTTTACACTCCAGAGGTATCATGAAAAGCTTCAATCACAAAGATATTTGGTGCAATAATTTTAAACCCCAAAATGGTAGAATTCTAAGATGGCAAAGATCACATCAATACCCATTTGGGAAATCAAACAATCGTCTTATAACCTGATGATGAAGCATTCAGAGTTAGCCTCTCTCTATTAGGCGTTTGGCATGTTTGGTTTTAATAGCTTTATGGAACCGGGACGTTTAAATAGCCAGTACTGTGAAACCGTATAAGGGCCTCAAACATTGTGGAAATGTTATTTCATAAGAAAGTCAGGGTACGCTATGTGTAAAGACTCAGAAGACTGGGCCCAGAATTCAGGCAGACAGACTAAAGTGATTAATAAAAAGCATTTATTAACTGCCCTGGGATCTGTGGCTCGTTAGCCAGGACTAGATTGCTGGAATCTCTGTAAAAGGGAGAAACACAGGTTAGTGACCACGAAACTTGACGGGGAACGATAGTGAGCATGGGAGTCAATGACCTGGTTATGAAGTTCAGTCTGAGACCAGAGGGAGGAGTGGAATCCAGCTGGTTGATTTTCCACCGCATGTGGCGGAAGCCTCCCACAAAGTTCCAGGAGTTGAAGCCAAAGGAGCTGCAGAGCAGACTGACGAGCAGAAGCAAGCTCATGACGAAGAGCAGTATTATCCGGAAGGAGAATCCAAGATGGTGTCGATGAATAAGCAGAAGTCCAGGCCAGAAGATCAGAGATCAAAAGAGACATATTCAAGTTCGTTAGCAGGCAGAATCCAATGGAAGTCCGTAGACAGGTCAGGCAAACAGATAAGAACAGGGGCAGGCAAACTCAGAAGTCTAAGAGCAGAAACTAATCAGGATTAGGCAATCAGACTAAACACACTGGGGTATGCTAAAGAACTCTCACATAGTTTAAAAAGGAACTGGAACAAACTTCTTTATGGTTTGTTTTGTCTTCTCATGGCATTGGCTGCTTGGGTCTTGGTCTTCTCAGATTTTATTTTGTGAGGTATTGTTTCTTTAGAAAGTTGTCACTTCATGGTCGTGGCTTCCCATAGTGTGTTTGTAGGCTTTTGTCTTCTTATTGTATAGTCTCCTTGGGCTTTTGTTTCCTCTGTTATCTATTCGGGATGTTGTCTCTTAAGACTATTTTCTCCTTATGATACTTACTTCTAAGTGTCTCCTTACGGTGTATTTCCTCAAAGTTTTGTCTCAGGTCAGTAGGGATTCACAAGAGTCAGCAAACAGAACTTCTTCTCGGTATTTGGGGGCAAGATTTGACAGTTTCTGAAGATGCCAGTTGACATGTGACATCACTGGTGAACCTCAGAAGATTCCAGAATCCTTCCAGGCTGATTTGGAGGAATCCTCCTTTGACAGTTATTCATTGGTCCAAGGGAATGCACAGGGTCAGATCCATGGGAGCACGGGCAGGCAGAAGGTCAAAGCTTGTGACCCGAGATCTATACAGGGAAGAATCTGAGACCAAGGTCAGGGCACAGAAAACAGGTCCAAAAGGTCCGAAAAACACACAATGATATGTTCAGGCAGGATCAGAGAATCAGGAGACAGAATCGGGTCAGAATTAGGCAGGCAGACAGGTTTACAGGAATGCTGGATAAAACTTGCAGATGGCTCTTAATAATCTGGCACTAGTGACTGGTCTGAGAGCTGGCTATATAGTCAGGTAAACGAGTGGATCTGATAGAGGATGATTAGAAATGGGGAGGAATTCTCTGGTGAGTTGAGTTGCCAGCTGTAGTGCCAGGTATCATGACAGGTATCGGCACTAGGGTTTTGTCTCACCATGGTATTCTTTCTCTAGGGTGTTGTGTCCTCATCATCTTGTCTCTTCATGGAATTGTGTCTTTAGGGTTTTGTCTCCTAACAGTATTGTAATATCGTCTCCTAAGCGTTAAGACCCCCATAGGGTGTAATTTTCTCTGGTTTTGTGCCCTAATGATATTTTCTCTATCTCTTCATGGTATGTCTCTTTGAGGCAGGTATGGGCAATTCCTGTTCCTGTCCTTCAGGGCCGTTATCCTGCAACTTTTAGATGTGCCTTTGGTTCGACACACCTGAATCAAGTAATTAGATGATTGAGAGGGCTGTGGAGGAACTAACTGCACGCTGAGGAGGTAACTCAGCCATTTGATTAAGGTGTTTTGGAACAAGGATGGATCTTAAAGTTGCAGGATACCAGCCCTCAGGATATGGAATCGCCCACCCCTGCTTTAAGGTGTTGTCTCCTCGTGGTGTTGTATCCTCATGGTGTCTTTTCTTCAGCGTAGTGTCTGGTATCATATACTTAAGATATTGTCTCATTACAGTGTAGTCTCACAGTGTGTTTTCTCCTTAGGGTGTAATCTTCTCAGGGTGTCCTTTCATGATGTTGTGTCCTCATAGAGTCATCTTCTAAAATATTTACACATCCTTTCAGATACAAACGGAAAAAAGAATGTACATACACCTAAACACCTGTGGTCGGAAAGTTTAGATTTCTTTCGTCTCATATATTTAGTTATTATTTAGCTATTCATCCAGTGAAATATGTTTGTACTCATTTTGTTTCACCTGCAAGGCTAAGTGAAGGGGTGGATTTAGACAAAACATACTTATTCCCTCGACAAGCCAAATTGTTTCTCAAGGTTTGTTAAAGTGTCTGTAATTTGTTTTGACTCTGACACAACCTTCACAGTTTTCTTCATCAACATAAGTAAGGGAAAATAAACTCTGTATGTCAGAACAGGGCTGATTACCGAGCAGTAACGGCCGTATGATGAACTGTTCTCTCTTTGCAACGATATGAAAATCAAGTGCAGACTGAGTGAAATCCATTTATTTTACTAGGGTGAATAGTTGAATACTTTTTTCCCCACTACAACACCCCTGATGACAATCAAACAGATGATCATCACATTCCATAGACTGCTCTGGTAAAAGCTGCTCTTTATGTAAATATTATCTGCTACATTTTCTTCAACATATTAATTTAGCAGGTATCTGCAAATGTTTCTAGCTTTGTTTTTTTTGAAATATTCTTGATTTTTATCCCTTCGTTTTCCAGATAATTTTGTAGAGGATGAGCCAGTGCCGTGTGCGTTTGCTGGACACGGCCGTCAGTGCAACGTGAACGGTTCTGAATGTCGGGGGAAGTGGGACGGCCCCAACGGTGGAATCACCAACTTTGATAACTTCTTCTTTGCAATGCTGACAGTATTCCAGTGCATCACGATGGAGGGATGGACCGACGTCCTATACTGGGTAGAAACTCAACCCCCTTCAGTTCTCCTGTCCTCAGTTAGGTCTGAGTTTTAATAATCACTCTTTATGTCCTGGTCTCTCTCCTCAGATGAACGATGCCATCGGCTTCGAGCTGCCATGGGTTTATTTTGTCAGTCTTGTCATTTTTGGCTCCTTTTTTGTTCTGAACCTGGTTCTGGGAGTCCTCAGTGGGTGAGTTTGTCTCTCTGGTATGAAAACCATGAGAGTCTGATGGTGAAACTGGATTAGAACTCATCTTCGACTGAATGTTATTTCAGAGAGTTCAGTAAAGAGAGAGAGAAGGCGAAGGCTCGGGGAGATTTCCAGAAGCTCCGGGAAAAGCAGCAGATGGAGGAAGATCTTTGTGGATACATGGACTGGATCACTCAGGCTGAGGACATGGATGAACTGGATGAGGACGGAAACTCAAGTAAGTCAGACTCATCATAGCTGATTGGCGTTTTCGGCAGGTTTCGT
Organism: Cyprinodon tularosa; assembly: GCF_016077235.1. Lineage (NCBI taxonomy): Eukaryota > Metazoa > Chordata > Actinopteri > Cyprinodontiformes > Cyprinodontidae > Cyprinodon > Cyprinodon tularosa. The sequence continues at coordinate 1,224,921 of NW_024039127.1, read as the reverse complement.
CCTTCAGCTCAGCAGTATAACATCCCGCAGCAGTGAAGAAGTTCTGATGTAAATCATAGAGGGTGATAATCCAGACTGGGCAGAATCCGTGGCTCAGCTCTGCACTAGATAACAGCTCAGATTAACGACTTTCACTGGATCAAATGGGAGGGCTGTTCTGCAAATGAAATCCTGCTGCAGAATCAGGTCATGTGAGAGAGGTTCACTCTCAGTCACATGCAGAGAGTGACTGAACGGACCATCGGCCAGCTCACACAGAGCACCCAGCTCACACAGAGCACCCAGATCACACAGAGCACCCAGATCACCAGAGCACCCAGCTCATACAGAGCACCCAGCTCACACAGAGCACCCAGATCACCAGAGCACCCAGATCACACAGAGCACCCAGCTCACACAGAGCACCCAGATCACCAGAGCACCCTGATCACACAGAGCACCCAGATCACACAGAGCACCCAGCTCACACAGAGCACCCAGATCACACAGAGCACCCAGATCACCAGAGCACCCAGCTCATACAGAGCACCCAGCTCACACAGAGCACCCAGCTCACACAGAGCACCCAGATCACCAGAGCACCCAGCTCACACAGAGCACCCAGATCACACAGAGCACCCAGCTCACACAGAGCACCCAGCTCACACAGAGCACCCAGATCACCAGAGCACCCAGATCACACAGAGCACCCAGCTCACACAGAGCACCCAGCTCATACAGAGCACCCTGATCACCAGAGCACCCAGCTCACACAGAGCACCCAGATCACACAGAGCACCCAGATCACCAGAGCACCCAGATCACACAGAGCACCCAGATCACCAGAGCACCCAGCTCACACAGAGCACCCAGATCACACAGAGCACCCAGATCACCAGAGCACCCAGATCACACAGAGCACCCAGATCACAAAGAGCACCCAGATCACACAGAGCACCCAGATCACACAGAGCACCCAGATCACACAGAGCACCCAGCTCACACAGAGCACCCAGATCACCAGAGCACCCAGATCACACAGAGCACCCAGCTCATACAGAGCACCCAGCTCACACAGAGCACCCAGCTCACACAGAGCACCCAGATCACCAGAGCACCCAGATCATACAGAGCACCCAGCTCACACAGAGCACCCAGCTCACACAGAGCACCCAGATCACCAGAGCACCCAGATCACACAGAGCACCCAGCTCACACAGAGCACCCAGATCACCAGAGCACCCAGATCACACAGAGCACCCTGATCACCAGAGCACCTAGATCACACAGAGCACCCAGCTCACACAGAGCACCCAGATCACCAGAGCACCTAGATCACACAGAGCACCCAGATCACCAGAGCACCCAGATCACACAGAGCACCCAGATCACACAGACCACCCAGATCACACAGACCACCCAGATCACACAGAGCACCCAGATCACACAGAGCACCCAGATCACCAGAGCACCCAGATCACACAGAGCACCCAGCTCATACAGAGCACCCAGATCACACAGAGCACCCAGATCACCAGACCACCCAGATCACACAGAGCACCCAGATCACCAGAGCACCCAGATCACACAGAGCACCCAGATCACACAGACCACCCAGATCACACAGAGCACCCAGCTCATACAGAGCACCCAGATCACCAGAGCACCCAGATCACACAGAGCACCCAGATCACCAGAGCACCTAGATCACACAGAGCACCCAGCTCACACAGAGCACCCAGATCACCAGAGCACCCAGATCACACAGAGCACCCAGATCACCAGAGCACCTAGATCACACAGAGCACCCAGATCACCAGAGCACCTAGATCACACAGAGCACCCAGATCACCAGAGCACCCAGATCACACAGAGCACCCAGATCACACAGAGCACCCAGCTCATACAGAGCACCCAGATCACCAGAGCACCCAGATCACACAGAGCACCCAGATCACACAGAGCACCCAGATCACACAGAGCACCCAGCTCATACAGAGCACCCAGATCACCAGAGCACCCAGATCACACAGAGCACCCAGATCACACAGAGCACCCAGATCACACAGAGCACCCAGCTCATACAGAGCACCCCGATCATACAGAGCACCCTGATCATACAGAGCACCCAGCTCACCAGAGCACCCAGATCACACAGAGCACCCAGCTCATACAGAGCACCCCGATCATACAGAGCACCCTGATCATACAGAGCACCCAGCTCATACAGAGCACCCAGATCACACAGAGCACCCAGCTCATACAGAGCACCCCGATCATACAGAGCACCCTGATCATACAGAGCACCCAGATCACCAGAGCACCCAGATCACACAGAGCACCCAGATCACACAGAGCACCCAGCTCATACAGAGCACCCAGATCACCAGAGCACCCAGATCACACAGAGCACCCAGATCACACAGAGCACCCAGATCACACAGAGCACCCAGATCACACAGAGCACCCCGATCATACAGAGCACCCTGATCATACAGAGCACCCAGCTCATACAGAGCACCCAGATCACCAGAGCACCCAGATCACACAGAGCACCCAGATCACACAGAGCACCCAGCTCATACAGAGCACCCAGATCACCAGAGCACCCAGATCACACAGAGCACCCAGATCACACAGAGCACCCTGATCATACAGAGCACCCTGATCATACAGAGCACCCAGATCACCAGAGCACCCAGATCACACTGAGCACCCAGATCACACAGAGCACCCAGATCACCAGAGCACCCTGATCACACAGACCACCCAGCTCACACAGAGCACCAAGATCACACAGAGCACCCAGATCACCAGAGCACCCAGATCACACAGAGCACCCAGCTCATACAGAGCACCCAGCTCACACAGAGCACCCAGCTCATACAGAGAACCCAGATCACCAGAGCACCCAGATCACACAGACCACCCAGATCACACAGAGCACCCAGCTCACCAGAGCACCCAGATCACACAGAGCACCCAGATCACACAGAGCACCCAGATCACACAGAGCACCCAGATCACCAGAGCACCCAGATCACACAGAGCACCCAGATCACACAGAGCACCCAGCTCATACAGAGCACCCCGATCATACAGAGCACCCTGATCATACAGAGCACCCAGCTCATACAGAGCACCCAGATCACCAGAGCACCCAGATCACCAGAGCACCCAGATCACACAGAGCACCCAGATCACACAGAGCACCCAGCTCATACAGAGCCCCCAGATCACCAGAGCACCCAGATCACACAGAGCACCCAGATCACACAGAACACCCAGATCACACAGAGCACCCAGCTCATACAGAGCACCCTGATCATACAGAGCACCCTGATCATACAGAGCACCCAGATCACCAGAGCACCCAGATCACACTGAGCACCCAGATCACACAGAGCACCCAGATCACCAGAGCACCCTGATCACACAGACCACCCAGCTCACACAGAGCACCAAGATCACACAGAGCACCCAGATCACCAGAGCACCCAGATCACACAGACCACCCAGATCACACAGACCACCCAGCTCACACAGAGCACCCAGATCACACAGAGCACCCAGATCACCAGAGCACCCAGATCACACAGAGCACCCAGCTCACACAGAGCACCCAGATCACACAGAGCACCCAGATCATACAGACCACCCAGATCACACAGACCACCCAGATCACCAGAGCACCCAGATCACCAGAGCACCCAGATCACCAGAGCACCCAGCTCACACAGACCACCCAGATCACCAGAGCACCCAGATCACCAGAGCACCCAGATCACACAGACCACCCAGATCACCAGAGCACCCAGATCACCAGAGCACCCAGATCACACAGAGCACCCAGCTCACACAGAGCACCCAGCTCACACAGAGCACCCAGCTCACACAGACCACCCAGATCACCAGAGCACCCAGATCACACAGACCACCCAGATCACCAGAGCACCCAGATCACCAGAGCACCCAGATCACACAGAGCACCCAGCTCACACAGAGCACCCAGCTCACACAGACCACCCAGATCACCAGAGCACCCAGATCACACAGAGCACCCAGCTCATACAGAGCACCCAGATCACCAGAGCACCCAGATCACCAGAGCACCCAGATCACCAGAGCACCCAGAACACACAGAGCACCCAGATCACCAGAGCACCCAGATCACCAGAGCACCCAGATCACCAGAGCACCCAGATCACACAGAGCACCCAGCTCATACAGAGCACCCAGATCACCAGAGCACCCAGATCACACAGAGCACCCAGATCACACAGAGCACCCAGATCACACAGAGCACCCAGATCACACAGAGCACCCAGATCACACAGAGCACCCTGATCATACAGAGCACCCTGATCATACAGAGCACCCAGATCACCAGAGCACCCAGATCACACTGAGCACCCAGATCACACAGAGCACCCAGATCACACAGAGCACCCAGATCACACAGACCACCCAGCTCACACAGAGCACCAAGATCACACAGAGCACCCAGATCACCAGAGCACCCAGATCACACAGACCACCCAGATCACACAGACCACCCAGCTCACACAGAGCACCCAGATCACACAGAGCACCCAGATCACCAGAGCACCCAGATCACACAGAGCACCCAGCTCACACAGAGCACCCAGATCACACAGAGCACCCAGATCATACAGACCACCCAGATCACACAGACCACCCAGATCACCAGAGCACCCAGATCACCAGAGCACCCAGATCACCAGAGCACCCAGCTCACACAGACCACCCAGATCACCAGAGCACCCAGATCACCAGAGCACCCAGATCACACAGACCACCCAGATCACCAGAGCACCCAGATCACCAGAGCACCCAGATCACACAGAGCACCCAGCTCACACAGAGCACCCAGCTCACACAGAGCACCCAGCTCACACAGACCACCCAGATCACCAGAGCACCCAGATCACACAGACCACCCAGATCACCAGAGCACCCAGATCACCAGAGCACCCAGATCACACAGAGCACCCAGCTCACACAGAGCACCCAGCTCACACAGACCACCCAGATCACCAGAGCACCCAGATCACACAGAGCACCCAGCTCATACAGAGCACCCAGATCACCAGAGCACCCAGATCACCAGAGCACCCAGATCACCAGAGCACCCAGAACACACAGAGCACCCAGATCACCAGAGCACCCAGATCACCAGAGCACCCAGATCACCAGAGCACCCAGATCACACAGAGCACCCAGCTCATACAGAGCACCCAGATCACCAGAGCACCCAGATCACACAGAGCACCCAGATCACACAGAGCACCCAGATCACACAGAGCACCCAGATCACACAGAGCACCCAGATCACACAGAGCACCCTGATCATACAGAGCACCCTGATCATACAGAGCACCCAGATCACCAGAGCACCCAGATCACACTGAGCACCCAGATCACACAGAGCACCCAGATCACACAGAGCACCCAGATCACACAGACCACCCAGCTCACACAGAGCACCAAGATCACACAGAGCACCCAGATCACCAGAGCACCCAGATCACACAGACCACCCAGATCACACAGACCACCCAGCTCACACAGAGCACCCAGATCACACAGAGCACCCAGATCACCAGAGCACCCAGATCACACAGAGCACCCAGCTCACACAGAGCACCCAGATCACACAGAGCACCCAGATCATACAGACCACCCAGATCACACAGACCACCCAGATCACCAGAGCACCCAGATCACCAGAGCACCCAGATCACCAGAGCACCCAGCTCACACAGACCACCCAGATCACCAGAGCACCCAGATCACCAGAGCACCCAGATCACACAGACCACCCAGATCACCAGAGCACCCAGATCACCAGAGCACCCAGATCACACAGAGCACCCAGCTCACACAGAGCACCCAGCTCACACAGAGCACCCAGCTCACACAGACCACCCAGATCACCAGAGCACCCAGATCACACAGACCACCCAGATCACCAGAGCACCCAGATCACCAGAGCACCCAGATCACACAGAGCACCCAGCTCACACAGAGCACCCAGCTCACACAGACCACCCAGATCACCAGAGCACCCAGATCACACAGAGCACCCAGCTCATACAGAGCACCCAGATCACCAGAGCACCCAGATCACCAGAGCACCCAGATCACCAGAGCACCCAGAACACACAGAGCACCCAGATCACCAGAGCACCCAGATCACCAGAGCACCCAGATCACACAGAGCACCCAGCTCATACAGAGCACCCAGATCACCAGAGCACCCAGATCACACAGAGCACCCAGATCACACAGAGCACCCAGATCACACAGAGCACCCAGATCACACAGAGCACCCAGATCACACAGAGCACCCTGATCATACAGAGCACCCTGATCATACAGAGCACCCAGATCACCAGAGCACCCAGATCACACTGAGCACCCAGATCACACAGAGCACCCAGATCACACAGAGCACCCAGATCACACAGACCACCCAGCTCACACAGAGCACCAAGATCACACAGAGCACCCAGATCACACTGAGCACCCAGATCACACAGAGCACCCAGATCACACAGAGCACCCAGATCACACAGACCACCCAGCTCACACAGAGCACCAAGATCACACAGAGCACCCAGATCACCAGAGCACCCAGATCACACAGACCACCCAGATCACACAGACCACCCAGCTCACACAGAGCACCCAGATCACACAGAGCACCCAGATCACCAGACCACCCAGATCACACAGAGCACCCAGCTCACACAGACCACCCAGATCACACAGACCACCCAGCTCACACAGAGCACCCAGATCACACAGAGCACCCAGATCACCAGAGCACCCAGATCACACAGAGCACCCAGATCACACAGACCACCCAGATCACACAGACCACCCAGCTCACACAGAGCACCCAGATCACACAGAGCACCCAGATCACCAGAGCACCCAGATCACACAGAGCACCCAGCTCACACAGAGCACCCAGATCACACAGAGCACCCAGATCATACAGAGCACCCAGATCACACAGAGCACCCAGATCACCAGAGCACCCAGAACACACAGAGCACCCAGATCACCAGAGCACCCAGATCACCAGAGCACCCAGATCACCAGAGCACCCAGATCACACAGAGCACCCAGCTCATACAGAGCACCCAGATCACCAGAGCACCCAGATCACACAGAGCACCCAGATCACCAGAGCACCCAGATCACACAGAGCACCCTGATCATACAGAGCACCCTGATCATACAGAGCACCCAGATCACCAGAGCACCCAGATCACACTGAGCACCCAGATCACACAGAGCACCCAGATCACACAGAGCACCCAGATCACACAGAGCACCCAGATCACACAGACCACCCAGCTCATACAGAGCACCCAGATCACACAGACCACCCAGCTCACACAGAGCACCAAGATCACCAGAGCACCCAGGTCACACAGAGCACCCAGCTCATACAGAGCACCCAGCTCACACAGAGCACCCTGATCATACAGAGCACCCAGATCACCAGAGCACCCAGATCACACAGACCACCCAGCTCATACAGAGCACCAAGATCACACAGAGCACCCAGATCACACAGAGCACCCAGCTCATACAGAGCACCCAGCTCACACAGAGCACCCTGATCATACAGAGCACCCAGATCACCAGAGCACCCTGATCACACAGACCACCCAGCTCATACAGAGCACCCAGATCACCAGAGCACCCAGGTCACACAGAGCACCCAGATCACACAGACCACCCAGCTCATACAGAGCACCCAGCTCATACAGAGCACCCAGCTCATACAGAGCACCCAGATCACCAGAGCACCCAGATCACCAGAGCACCCAGATCACACAGAGCACCCAGATCACACAGAGCACCCAGATCACCAGAGCACCCAGATCACCAGAGCACCCAGATCACCAGAGCACCCAGCTCACACAGAGCACCCAGATCACACAGACCACCCAGATCACACAGACCACCCAGCTCACACAGAGCACCCAGATCACACAGAGCACCCAGATCACCAGAGCACCCAGCTCACACAGAGCACCCAGATCACACAGAGCACCCAGATCATACAGACCACCCAGATCACACAGACAACCCAGATCACACAGAGCACCCAGATCACCAGAGCACCCAGATCACCAGAGCACCCAGATCACCAGAGCACCCAAATCACCAGAGCACCCAGATCACACAGAGCACCCAGATCACACAGAGCACCCAGATCACCAGAGCACCCAGATCACCAGAGCACCCAGATCACACAGACCACCCAGCTCATACAGAGCACCCAAATCACACAGACCACCCAGCTCACACAGAGCACCCAGATCACCAGAGCACCCAGCTCACACAGAGCACCCAGATCACCAGACCACCCAGATCACCAGAGCACCCAAATCACCAGAGCACCCAGATCACCAGAGCACCCAGATCACCAGAGCACCCAGATCACCAGAGCACCCAGATCACCAGAGCACCCAGATCACACAGAGCACCCAGATCACCAGAGCACCCAGATCACACAGAGCACCCAGATAACCAGAGCACCCAGATCACCAGAGCACCCAGATCACCAGAGCACCCAGATCACCAGAGCACCCAGATCACACAGAGCACCCAGATCACCAGAGCACCCAGATCACACAGAGCACCCAGATAACCAGAGCACCCAGATCACCAGAGCACCCAGATCACACAGAGCACCCAGATAACCAGAGCACCCAGATCACCAGAGCACCCAGATCACCAGAGCACCCAGATCACCAGAGCACCCAGATCACACAGAGCACCCAGATCACCAGAGCACCCAGATCACACAGAGCACCCAGATAACCAGAGCACCCAGATCACCAGAGCACCCAGATCACACAGAGCACCCAGCTCACACAGACCACCCAGATCACCAGAGCACCCAGCTCACACAGAGCACCCAGCTCATACAGAGCACCCAGCTCATACAGAGCACCCAGATCACCAGAGCACCCAGATCACCAGAGCACCCAGAACACACAGAGCACCCAGATCACACAGACCACCCAGATCACACAGAGCACCCAGATCACCAGAGCACCCAGATCACCAGAGCACCCAGATCACACAGAGCACCCAGATCACCAGAGCACCCAGATCACACAGAGCACCCAGATCACACAGAGCACCCAGATCACACAGAGCACCCAGATCACCAGAGCACCCAGATCACCAGAGCACCCAGATCACACAGACCACCCAGCTCATACAGAGCACCCAAATCACACAGACCACCCAGCTCACACAGAGCACCCAGATCACCAGAGCACCCAGCTCACACAGAGCACCCAGATCACCAGACCACCCAGATCACCAGAGCACCCAAATCACCAGAGCACCCAGATCACCAGAGCACCCAGATCACCAGAGCACCCAGATCACCAGAGCACCCAGATCACACAGAGCACCCAGATCACCAGAGCACCCAGATCACACAGAGCACCCAGATCACCAGAGCACCCAGATCACCAGAGCACCCAGATCACCAGAGCACCCAGATCACCAGAGCACCCAGATCACACAGAGCACCCAGATCACCAGAGCACCCAGATCACACAGAGCACCCAGATAACCAGAGCACCCAGATCACCAGAGCACCCAGATCACACAGAGCACCCAGATCACACAGAGCACCCAGATCACCAGAGCACCCAGATCACACAGAGCACCCAGCTCATACAGAGCACCCAGCTCATACAGAGCACCCAGATCACCAGAGCACCCAGATCACCAGAGCACCCAGATCACCAGAGCACCCAGAACACACAGAGCACCCAGATCACCAGGGGCACAACAGCAAACATTAGAAAAAGGAAGCTGAGAACGCCACTTGAAGTCTGAAGATTTTACAGATCAGACCCATCATCCATCAATCATCCATCCATCCATTATCCATCCATCCATCCATCAATCATCCATCCATCCACCCATCCATCCATCCATCATCCATCCATCCATCCATCCATCTTCCTCATCATTGTCGTCATCCATCCATCCATCCATCCATCCATCCATCTTCCTCGTCATTGTCGTCATCCATCCATCCATCATCCATCCATCCATCCATCCATCCATCATCCATCCATCCATCCATCCATCATCCATCCATCCATCCATCCATCATCCATCCATCATCCATCCATCCATCCATCCATCCATCCATCATCCATCCATCCATCCATCCATCCATCATCCATCCATCCATCATCCATCCATCCATCCATCCATCCATCCATCCATCATCCATCCATCATCCATCCATCCATCCATCATCCATCTATCCATCCATCCATCCATCATCCATCCATCATCCATCCATCCATCCAACATCCATCTATCCATCCATCCATCCATCATCCATCCATCATCCATCTATCCATCCATCCATCCATCATCCATCCATCCATCCATCCATCCATCCATCCATCCATCATCCATCCATCATCCATCCATCCATCCATTATCCATCCATCCATCCATCCATCCATCCATCCATCATCCATCCATCCATCCATCCATCTTCCTCATCATTGTCGTCATCCATCCATCCATCCATCCATCTTCCTCATCATTGTCGTCATCCATCCATCCATCCATCCATCCATCATCCATCCATCATCCATCCATCCATCCATTATCCATCCATCCATCCATCAATCATCCATCCATCCACCCATCCATCCATCCATCATCCATCCATCCATCCATCCATCTTCCTCATCATTGTCGTCATCCATCCATCCATCCATCCATCCATCCATCTTCCTCGTCATTGTCGTCATCCATCCATCCATCATCCATCCATCCATCCATCCATCCATCCATCCATCATCCATCCATCCATCCATCCATCATCCATCCATCCCTCCATCCATCATCCATCCATCATCCATCCATCCATCCATCCATCCATCATCCATCCATCCATCCATCCATCCATCCATCATCCATCCATCCATCATCCATCCATCCATCCATCCATCCATCCATCCATCCATCATCCATCCATCATCCATCCATCCATCCATCATCCATCTATCCATCCATCCATCCATCATCCATCCATCATCCATCCATCCATCCAACATCCATCTATCCATCCATCCATCCATCATCCATCCATCATCCATCTATCCATCCATCCATCCATCATCCATCCATCCATCCATCCATCCATCCATCCATCCATCATCCATCCATCATCCATCCATCCATCCATCCATCCATCCATCCATCCATCCATCATGACGTTACTAATCTTCAGGTTTGTTTTTCAAAGCAGACTCGATAACATTTAGGTTTCTGCCTGCAGGTTGCACAGTTTGTAGTCCTGTTGCTTTGCTTTCTGGGTTTGATACCCGACCAAGGTTCTCTCTGCATAGAGTATCCATGCATCTCTCTGTGCATCTCTCCAGGTACTCTGATTTCCTCCCACAGTCAAGAAATGATAATTGGCCTGTACTTATATAATGATTTTTTTCAAGTCAGAAGACTTGACAAAAGTGCTTTTTTACTACATGCAGTCGTGCACTCACACACAGATGGTGCTACAGTAAGTTACATTGTAGCCTCGGCTGCCCTGCGGCTCACTGAGAGAAGTCAGGCTGCCGTACGCTGGTCCCTACGGTCCTTTCTCGCCCAAGAACACAACGACAATGACAGCTGGAGCTGGGGATAGAACAGAAAACCCTTTGGTTGCAGAGCTAACTCCTGCATTGGATGCCACTGTTGCCCCCCACATAACTGTTTGCTTAATTGGTGTCTCTAAATTGCCCTTAGATGAGTGTGTGTGCATGGTTGTGTCTCACTATTGTCCAGCGGTGCATAAAATGATCATAAATGAAAGATTTAACCTCTTCTTAATGACAGAGCACATATTCTTTAGTGTAAGAAACACAAAAGATTAGTGTACATGTATCCAAAGTTGTTGAGCATTTGGACATGTTGGGGTCATGGTGGGGAGCTCAGGTTGAGACTTGAAATCTGCAGTCATTTGTTACTACGGCTGAATTTCTTTAAGCTTCAGTTGGTCAGAGTTCTGCTGCGCTGCTTCAGGCACTCAGGGCTTGGTATGCCATGTCTGCTGTGTCATCCTGCTACTGATGTATTCCTATTGTTTCTATGTTTCCGCTCCTCTATTCTGTTACGATGAGTAATCTTTGGTAAAACGGTGGCGTAGGCTGCAGGAGTTTGTCTTGACACCAGAGGCAGCTCCATCTGTCTCAGTCCTTGTGTCATTGGGCAGAGCTTCTCCCCCTTTGCCTGCTGATGGTGGACTGGGCGCTTCGTCACTATTCACAGCACCAGGTTTGGGACCTCAGCCTCTGTCTCCTACATGTTCTTGGTTACAGAGCTCCTCTAAAACCTTTTAAATTCTATTCAGTTTATTTCTATAGCTCCAATTCACATCATGTCATCTCAGCTCACTTTCCAGTTCAACCAGATCATCCAGTCAGATTGATTCAAAGTTTTCTATCTAAGGAAAACCAGCTGATTGCATCGACTCATTGACTCTTCAGCAATCCCTCACACTAAGCATGCTTGTAGCGACAGTGGAGAGGAAAAACTCCCTTTGAACAGGAAGAAACCTCCAGCAGAACCAGGCTCAGTGTGAGCGGCCATCTGCTGAGGCCCACTGGGGTTCAAGGAGACAGAAGCAGACGTAGAAAAAGAAGCATAGATACAAAAGGCAACTGTCAACCAGCACCTCCACTCCTCAAAGCTGAAGTCCAACCTGCAGCAGGATCCCCCACCCCCACCCCACTGCAGAGTGGTTCTCTGAGATTGTCTTTGTCTCCTCTCTGGGTCTCAGGGCCGTCGCTGGGGGATCTGTCTGATAAAAAGAAGAAGTTTGGGTGGTTCAGCCACTCCAATGACACTCACGGTGAGTCATTCTCCTGGGTTTGCATCGCAGATTTTGTAGAGGCCAAAATGTCCTACAGCAGCAGATAGACACGGGAAGATGGACCCTTAGGGACTTGGGTCTATTGTCATAATATGTGAATAATATGGGTAAACCGGGGGACATGGAATACCTAGGAAATTTGGGGCCCTAGGCAAAGACAGGCAGGGGCCCCTCTGAATGGAGAAGACAACACATAGAACAGCCCCATCCTACAGATATAGAAATGTTAATAGAATAGACATCCATTATCTGTTCTAGGTTGTGTCCCTCTCTTCTTGTCCCTTTTCTTCTTGTTTTCCTCTCTATGTTTTGTACTCAGCTGACTTTTCATGCTGTCTCTAAAGGAATGAAAGATTTTTTCCAAGCACTAAGCTCACTTAGCTGATTGCTCCTTCCTGTGTTTCCAAAAAGGCCAAAGTAAATAACCCAGTCCTTCTTTTCACTGTAGACAAGCCATGATCTGCTTATCTGTTCTCCATTTTTCATTTGGATGAAATAATAGCTGCATGAATCATGACAGCAGACAAGATAGAGGAGAGCAGGAGGCGGGGTTACCAATCTACTCGCTCTGGAGAGCAGAGTTCGCTGCTTTTAGATGTTGTCTCCAAAGTCTCCAGTAGCAGAAAAAAGTCTCTAGGAGCTTTTTAGAAATCAAAGTGCTAGAGGGGTCTGAAAAGTGGCTAAATATAGCGACTAAAGTGCTAAGTTGGCAACACTGCTCTTTGCATGGTTTGTTTTCAAATGGTTTGCTGCTGTCTGTTTGGACCTTTCTGAACATGTGCAGCAAATGGACTGATCCAATATGGTGGACACTGAGACTGAGACACTGAGACCAATATGGTGGGGCTGAGACACACCTTATAAAAGGATTTTTATCAAAAACATAATTAATGTGCACAAATAAGTAATAGTTTTAATAGTATTAACCATACATGTAAACAGAGTTTTATGGGGCCCCCAGGATGTAGGGGTCCGAGGCAGCTGCCTAGTATTGCCTAATGCTAAATGTTAAATCCCTCCCTTGGGAAAACTTTCCTCATATTCCACGTATCATGTTTGTCTGTCTCTCGTAGCGAGTCTTCCAGCCAGTGAAACAGCTTCGGAGAACACGGAGAACATCGATGAAGAACACACCAACTGCTGCCAGGCCTGCTGGTAACTACCAGGTTTATGGGATTTCTTTAAAAGAACATTAAGATTATATTTCTAGTTAAAAGCAGATATTTACATCCACCCTTTTTCTTTCCTCACCATCTGACTGGAAATCAGACAAAACTTCTTCTGTTTCTGATCCGTTAAGATTAAGAACATTGGCTGTTTCTCACTATGTGTACTGGTGCGTTCTCGTGTGGTCGTGAAACGTCATCAGCCTCAGCCATAGTACTGTTCCAATTCATAAGAACACAAAACCGAAGAACGGACAAAGTTCTGGCCCCTCCCTCTTTACCCAGCATGCATCAGAGCAGACTTGTCCTTTCTCCAGACTGACAGCTGTCCCAGCATGCACTGCGGCAGCAGCAGCTTCCAGGTTAGCGCTCACAAGCTCAGAGGATTAAGTTAAAAGTTCTCTTTTCTATTTCTGTTGTTCAATAAAAGTATTTTAAAGAGCATTTGAAGTGAGAATATTATACTTTAGGCTTCAATATATGACTCATTTACTGATTTAGAGCGTAATTTAAAAAAAAGTTGAGATGGTGAGAGGACCGTGGCAACCAGCGGACCTCTGAGTCTAACCACAGCCAGGGCTAACGTCAGCCCGTCTACAGCTGCCAGGGCTAACGTTAGACCGTCTGCAGCAGCCAGGGCTAACGTTAGACCGTCTGCAGCTGCCAGGGCTAACATTAGCCCGTCTGCAGCAGCCAGGGCTAACGTTAGCCCGTCTGCAGCAGCCAGGGCTAACGTTAGACCGTCTGCAGCTGCCAGGGCTAACATTAGCCCGTCTGCAGCAGCCAGGGCTAACGTTAGCCCGTCTGCAGCAGCCAGGGCTAACGTTAGCCCGTCTGCAGCTGCCAGGGCTAACATTAGCCCGTCTGCAGCAGTCAGGGCTAACGTTAGCCCGTCTGCAGCTGCCAGGGCTAACGTTAGCCCGTCTGCAGCAGCCAGGGTTAACGTCAGCCCGTCTGAAGCAGCCAGGGCTAACGTTAGCCCGTCTGCAGTAGCCAGGGCTAACGTTAGCCCGTCTGCAGCAGCCAGGGTTAACGTCAGCCCGTCTGAAGCAGCCAGGGCTAACGTTAGCCCGTCTGCAGCAGCCAGGGCTAACGTTAGCCCGTCTGCAGCAGCCAGGGTTAACGTCAGCCTGTCTGAAGCAGCCAGGGCTAACGTTAGCCCGTCTGCAGCAGCCAGGGTTAACGTCAGCCCGTCTACCACGTGGGACTCAGCTCTTTGTGTAAGTAAGTGGAAGAAGAAGAAGAAGGAACCTTGTTTGCTCAACCACCTTACGATGACCACATGAATTTCAAACATGTTTAATTTTCTCCCAACCTGACAATGGGCTCTATGCACAGCTCCACTACTTCCTGAATTTAAGGCAGCTCCTTTGCTTCCTTTCTTTCATTACTGGACGAACTGATTAATCCAGGTGTGTCTGGCCAGTTACTTAGGTCATACACACCTGGATTAATCAGTGCATCCAATCATGAAAGACAAGAAGCAAAGGAGCCTCCTGAAGTTCAGGAAGTGGTGGAGTTGTGCATAGAGCCTATTCCTGTTGGGGAGGTGGTCATTAGAGGCTGATCGCCCCTCGTTATCCCCTATATACTACACGACGCACCATTAGGCTGAAAGTCAGCCCAATCGAAAAATTCTTACACAACTGGGGATTCTGCCCAAAAAGGGCAAAAAATCGTGCAGTGTGTGGCCGGCCCAGACCATGGGTCAATCTCTCAAGAATGTGTTCCTTTGCCAGCTAGGGAGAAGGTCTCCTCTTGGTTACCTGAACAATCGTGGGTAGAGATAGAAATTGGTGTTGGACAACAGTACGTTACATTATTCTTATCTGCAGGGGGTCCAGGGTCTCTCCGCCAACTTCCTCTGGGAGTGGAGTGACAGACAGGTCTAAGCTGGTAGAACCCCAATCCAAGCAATGTTCAATATTCATCTATATTTCTGTTCATCTCATAGCTGTTTGGCACAACATGGTAGAGGAAGCATCAGGATCCATGCAGGTCTCTACTGGAAAAGCCTGAAGTTGACCGTTGCTGTTTTACATGAGCTCCATTAATACATCTGACAGTGACAGTCATCACCATCATCATTATCATCATCATCATCACCACCACCATCATCATCATCATCAGCAGCAGCATCATCATCATCATCATCACCACCATTATCAGCATCATCATCATCATCATCATCACCACCATTATCAGCATCATCATCATCATCATCATCATCATCATCATGATCATCATCATCATCACCACCATCATCATCATCAGGGATTGTGAGCTTTTTCATCCGATCATCCTGACTAACCTTAAAAAACAGGAAAGTTTATTCCATGATCATGTTTTTAAATGTCTACAGTAGAAGCTAGCTGTGCAGGCTGGCAGATTTTGCCACCTTCAGGCAGTAAATTAACTGTTTTTTGTGTTTCAGCTCTCAGGTGATGAAGATCAGTTGCTGGTGAGTTCCTGCAGATTAAAAAGTAAAAATTCACAAACCTTCTTGCCACTGAAGCTCTCGCTCTGTCTCAGCCGGGTGCTGCGTCGCTGGAATCGAGTTTGTCGCAGAAACTGTCGAACTGCCGTCAAATCGGTGACGTTCTATTGGTTGGTTCTCCTGCTGGTATTCCTAAACACATCCCTTAGTGCGTCCGAGCACTACAACCAGCCCGACTGGTTAACTCAAGTCCAGGGTAAGAAATCCTCTCCCTATGGTGCCACCTGGTGGCCGTGTTTCTCTCTGTCGATCCTGCAGATTGGTTCCAGAACAGCATAGATGTTGGATCTTCTTTATGAGGTACGGTCTCTGTTCTGCAGACATCGCCAACAAAGTTCTGCTATCTCTCTTCACGGTGGAAATGCTGCTTAAGATGTACAGCCTGGGTCTGGCACATTACTTTGTGGCGTTCTTCAACCGCTTCGACTGTTTTGTGGTGTGCGCCGGCATCATCGAGACCATCCTTGTGGAGCTGGAGATCATGCCTCCCCTGGGAATCTCAGTGCTGCGCTGCGTCCGTCTGCTGCGGATCTTTAAGGTCACACGGTGAGATCTGACCCCAACCAGCAGGTAGAACCTCTGCACCATCTTTCTACTGCTCTGGTCATTTCCCAGTATGTCTCCTCAGCCATTGGACAGCTCTGTCCAACCTGGTGGCATCCCTGCTGAACTCCATGAAGTCCATCGCCTCACTGCTGCTCCTGCTCTTCCTCTTCCTTATCATCTTCGCTCTGCTTGGCATGCAGCTGTTTGGAGGGAAGTTCAACTTCGACGAGACTCAGACCAAACGTAGCACCTTCGATGCCTTCCCGCAGGCGCTGCTCACCTGCTTCCAGGTGCCGTAGTGACAGCGAGCTTGTGGTGTCAAAGCATTTGGGAAGCGTTTCCGTAACGATTTCTGTGTGCTCAGATTTTAACAGGCGAGGACTGGAATGTGGTCATGTATGACGGCATCATGGCGTACGGCGGTCCTGTGTTTCCAGGGATGATTGTCTGCATTTACTTTGTCATCCTCTTTATCTGTGGCAACTGTATCCATGACAACAAACAATAACCTTATAAACTTATGATTTATACACCTACATGTTTATTGTTACTTGAATTACACGCCACATTCTGTGTTCCAATGTGCCTAACTAATCATTCATGCAGTTTGTCTGTCAGTCTGTCGTTCCATCCATTGTCATCCTCCTAATGTTTTAAACTCTTCCATCAGTTAACAACAGGATCTCCTTCAGGGTCTTGTGTCAGAAAGTGGGCGAAGTAGCGACTCAGAATAGGTTTTGAGGTAAATATCTGCATATCCTGGGTTTTCAGTTTCAAAAAGCTAGACAGCCGTTATCTAAAGTTCCTCTGTGAACTCTGGACAGTAGCAGGATTTCTTGAACTTATCCTGTGTTCCATTAATGATGGCTTCCTGTACTCCCCCTACACTTGGGCTAACTTGACTCAGAGATAAATTATGCAGAGGATTTTCCTGCCAAAAATCAAGAGCACACCTTTTCAATTTGATAGCAGGATTTTCTCCACCTTCATTGACAACTTGTAATGCTCACATTCAAGACTTCTGCTTTCTCAAAAAATATATTCTCTTTTCCATCAAATTTTAGTTTGTGCTTTCAGATCTAATGCATCTTGCAGATATTTCCTCATCTCGTTTCCTTTCCTCTCCTTGTGCCAAACCAGTCTCTGCTTGAGTTAGAGATACACTGGCAGACCTTTCGGGATGGATGGATGGATGGATGGATGGATGGATGGATGGATGGATGGATGGATGGATGGATGGATGGATGGACGGACGGATAAGGAGAGAATTTTGTGTTCAGGCCTGTAGATGGGTCGTTTCTAGAGTAGTTAGCCTACTTTTATCAAGGCTAAAATTGTTCAGAAATCTGAACTTGCATGATGATTTGCATATGGAAGACCATTGCACACAACTGGGTTAGAAGAAAATATTTGAGAATCAATTTTATTATGAGTAGGCAGTAACAGGGAAACTCAGTAGAAGAAAAAATAGAGAAGAAATAGAAGAAAACAAGCACACCCTTTCTATTGGCTGCAAAGGTTGCTAGGTGACGATCCGACTCCAGTCTGATAGAGAGCGGGGGGAAAAAACAGCAAAGTGTCTGCAAGCGTATCTCCGACTTGAGCAGAGACTGGTTTACACACATTAACTCAGATGTCCCAGTGAGTCCCTGATCTACAAGGAAAGTAAAATGTATCCTTAATGTGCGTCAGACATCCTGCTGAATGTCTTCCTGGCCATTGCTGTGGACAATCTGGCTGGTGGAGATGGAGATGACAAAAAGAAAGAGTGAGTCCTGCAGGGTTGAAGCAGCAAATGGAACACCTGGAGGATGAATGTTTGGTTAACCCAGGCTTTCCTTTTGCTCTTCTGTAGTAAGAAGGACGAGGGTGAGGTTGAGGGTGAGGCGGAGGCTGAAGGAGAAGTTAAGGTGAGCAGGTTCACCAGGAGGAAAGCTTTTGATCACTGAAATGTCTTCGGCGTATTTTAAGGTTTGTTTGTCTCTCCAGGTGGACATTGATGAAGATACTGAGTACGAGGAGGAAGAGGAGCTTCCTGAAGGAGAAGATGGTTAGTTCTTACAGGAGTGTGTCCTATTGAACTGATTCACTGACTATAGAAAACACTAAACTAGTTGAGCTCAGGATCTCTAAATAACCAAGATCCATAGCTTCATCTCTGCAGCTTCCACAAATCAAGCAGATAAATCAGTGCCTGTGATCCAGCGTTGGAGAAAATCTGACTTTCCAAGTCTGGATTCTGACTGGTTTGATGAGAATTTAATTCTGGGAGTTGAAGCCCCTTAAGAAAGACTTTCGGCATTTCAGAGTTTTAATCAGTGTCAAGGTAAATTATTCACCTCGATATTTGCACTCAGCCAATTTCTAGAACCATAAACTAAAACCGTCAATGAAAACCTTGCAAATATTTTGCTTTCCAGGAACTTAAAGGGTTCTGGGTCTATTAGTCTTCATATCAGTGGTGGGTCATTAGAGGAAAAGTGAATGCTACAAATGAGAGAGTCTTTCACTGATACTTTATGGAATGAGAAGACAAAAAGCCCAGACCAATTCCAGAATCTGTTCTGCTTCTGTTGCCTTGACTTGACAGAATGAGTTCTCTCTCAGTAACTGAGGTTTCTCCTGTCTTCTTCCCAGATGGAGGGGTGCAGCTGAAGATGGCTGATCTTGCACCTCCTAAAGAGAAGGTTCTCCCCATCCCAGAGGGCAGCGCCTTCTTCTGCCTCAGCAAGACAAACCCGTGAGTGTGCGACCACCTCGTCATTCTCTGACACCAAGACCATTCCTACCAAAGCTGATGTTCGAACAATAGACATCTTCACACAGAAGTTAAGGTAGAAGATGCTGTTGTTCTGGGCACCTCTTCAAAGTGCCCAGGTAGAGGATTCTTCTGTGGTCAGGAAAGTTCCTCTTTGGTCATAAAGGTTCCTTTTTGGTCAGAAAGGGTTCTTCTGTGGTCGGGAAGGTTCTTCCTTGGTCAGGAAGTTTCTTATATGGTCATGAAGCCTCCCCTAGGGTCAGGAAGGTTCCTATTTGGTCAGGAAGGTTCTTCTAAGGTCAGGAAGGTTCATCTTTGGTCATAAAGCTTCCTCTTTAAACACGAGGATTCTTCTGTGGTTAGGAAGGTTCCTCTTTGGTCAGGAAGGTTTGTCTGTGGACATGAAGCCTCCCCTAGGATCAGGAAGGTTTCTCTTTGTTTAAGAAGGTTCTTCTTTGGTCATGATTGTTCCTCTTTGGTCAGGAAGGGTCTTCTGTGGTCATGAAGGTTCCTCTTTGGTCAGAAAGGTTTTTCTGTTGTCTTAAAAATTCCTATTTGGTCAGGAAGGTACTTCTGTGGTCAGGAAGGTTCCCCATCGGTCAGGATGCTTCTGCTTTGGGCATTAAGGTTGTTCTGTGGTCAGGAAGGTTACTCTTTTGTCAGGTAGATTATTTTGTGGTCAGAGAGGTTCCTCTGTCAGTAGAAAGACTGGGAACCTTTGGAAGAGCAGAAACCATGATGAAAAGCAAGCTTTACAGCTTCTGGTGACGTTTTCCTTACAAGAACTTGGCAGTGTGTCCATCTGTCTGAAAGATCAATGTGTTGCACCCAGTTTTTCCTCATCTTCGAACCAATAGTGACTTAGAGACCCATTTCAGAACTACTGGGGTGTCCAGTAGTCCCAGAATATAAGTCCCGGTCTTATTTGATCAACACAGGTAGATCCCAACAATGCCACCATTAGCTGAACCTGACAGAACTCAGAATAAAAGAACCGGGACAAACCAGTTATTTATTGTTACAAAGTTGCTGTAGTTCTGGGGCTAGGTTGTTCCTCAACCCACAGAAACTTCTGTGAAGCTGATCCCTGAGTCCAGAGTTAAAGTTCTAGTTTCACATTAAGATCTAACCCTTCTGTCTCTGTCTACTTGTTTGCAGGATCCGTTTTGGCTGCCACACTCTTATCCATCACCACATCTTCACCAACCTCATTCTGGTCTTCATCATCCTCAGCAGCTGTTCATTGGCTGCAGAGGATCCAATCAGAGCGCACTCCTTCAGGAACAATGTGAGTCCCGTTAGTGTGATGTTCCTTACACTAATAGCCAGAGCCAATCATAGCTGAGAGGAGAGTGATATCACGAGATGCAACCAAACCACCTCTGGTTGGAACTGGGAAGGCTTCTGAAGGGTAGACCCAGGTCTACCCTGAAGGTTTCAGGGTAGACCCGGGTCAGTGATTAACCAGGGTCACACACAGCAGCTGTTGTCCTCCTTCAGTACACGTGCAAAAACGTCCCACCAAGCACATGACTGGTTTTCTTTGACAGTTTTTCTGCATCGTCTCTGTGTCGTTTGGTTGAATTGGAAACAGCAAAGAGTTAGCAGGGACCTCACAGAGAGCTAACAAAGAGCTAGCAGGGACATAAGAGAGACCTCTGGGTCTAATATGGTGGACTGCGTCTAAACATCTAAACTCTTTCGTTCTTAAGTGCTCTCTCCTCACCTTTCTAGAGTCCTGCGGATCTACAATGAGTCAGATCAAATTCTTACTTATATTTCCCGAACTTCATTGTGTTTCCTGTTCACATTGAACTTCCTGTGTTCGTAGATCCTTGGCTATGCTGACTATGCCTTCACCTCCATCTTCACTGTGGAGATCCTGCTGAAGGTAAAGTTCAGCTGAGAGAAGAGCTTCACTAAGAGCTTCTCCTGCTTACTCTGACATTGTTTGTGTGTCTCTCTCAGATGACGGTCCACGGAGCGTTCCTCCATCAGGGCTCCTTCTGCAGGAACTGGTTTAACCTTTTGGACCTTTTGGTCGTCAGCGTCTCACTCGTCTCCTTCTTCTTGCAGTCAGTATCTATATTTCTACTTCCTTTCATGAAGGGTTTCTACAGTCTTACTCTGACCTACAGTCTTGTAGGTCAGAATGAGACTGACTTTAAACATCTTTCTAGATGTTGTTATCCTTCAAAAACAGTTGAACGTCTTTACCTTTTACCACAGAAGAGATCACCATCGTTATGGGCTTATGTTCTGAATGGTAGTGGGTGTATCATCTATACTAACTGTAGATCTATTGTTCAGGTTCTATCAAGCTTAGCTTATTTACATCTGTTGTCTTTCCAATGTTCAAATTAATAATTTGTACATTAATAGGTTCTGGTAGTGAAGGAGGACCAGGTTTTGACTGTGAACCCACAGTTTCATCATGGTCTCACTCTTTTAGAAACATTCGGTGGGATTTAAAGTCGTAGGGAAATCATATTTAAATTTGCAACAGTTTAAACGGCTGTTTCCCTATGAGTTTTAAATCAGGCTGTAGGTGGAAAAGCAAACCAGTATGGCTGCCGATTCTGGTCCATAAGGCCCAGTTGACACCCCCAAGAAAAGGTTCTTAGAGCTCCATCCAAGCTTGCTCTGGCTGTACTCCAAAACTTATACCATGAGGACTTGCCTAGATTTTTGCCACCAGAGATCTTTATGTTTGCTCATTGGAGATGCTGGTCAACCTGATAGAGCACCCTCAGTCTGAATTGCAGGGGCCTTCTCCAGTTCTAGAGAAGACAAAGGTTCCTTCTACAAAAGAAAAAGACACCAAAGATCTTCTAAACTCATCTTAGAGGCTTTAACTAATCAGGATGTATGTATGTGGGTCCCACATGAGCCGAGAAGCTCTGGGCAGAGAAGAAACTCCAGGATCTTCTGTCATGATCTGGCCTGATAGCTCATCTTAATTGTTAATTTCACACACCTGCCTATCTCTGCGTGGTTTTCTAATTATGACTCATCTCATCCACTTGCGTCTGTTGCTTTGTATTCGTTTCAGCCCGAGCAATCAGGGCCAGATCATTGTTTTGCATGTTGTGTTCTGTTTGGTTGTTTCTAGTTTAGTGCCAAGGTTCGTATCCTGGTTCCTGGGTGCCTCGTCTTTTGATCCTGTTCTGGCCCTTCCCCGTAGAGCCCTCAGGGAAGGGGCGGTTTTATTCCCCTAAGCCTGGCTCCTAGGAGAAGACCAGTTTAAAGTCTTGCAGAAATCCTGGTGCCATTTCTTGTCTCTGTCCCTCAACCACTGAGCCTGCCTGTCTGCATCTGTTCGTGTCCGTCTGGGCATGCTTCTGGACTCTCTGGTGCTTTGAACTGGCCTGAGTGCTCTGCGGATTCCTGGAACCCCGTTCCTGTCTGTTCCTTTGTGGATCGGAACTCCTCATCGAGCTGAAGACTTCCGGATCTCAGAATTGTCTGGTTCTGACCTGGATCGGTCTCCAGTTTGCTCTCTGTGGTTGCTGCATTGATCGGGGACACGTTGGACTGCTCTGAGCTGGATGCCGTCAGGCAGTCCATCAGATGGATCCTGCCTTCCATCCAGAGAATGGACTGAACTGTTAAACCAGGTAAGTGACTCACTCTGATAATCATCTCCTGTCAGATGATTGTGGTCACTTACCTGTGTTTTTCTCTACAGAGTCAGTGATGGGTTGCGCCCTGCAGTCGCTGCGGTCGCAGTTCCACAGCCCTGCACTTCGGTTCTGTCTGTTTTTGTTTTGTAATAAACATTTTGAACTTTCTTACGGACCTTGAATAATGGGTCCATCTGTTCTGTTCCATGACATCTTCAGCAGGTTCAACTGAATTAAGTCCTGTCAGATCACAGCAGTTGGTGATTAGTGGTTCTTCTCTGTGTGTCTGCAGCTCCAGCGCCATCTCTGTGGTGAAGATCCTTCGAGTCCTCCGGGTGCTTCGACCCCTGAGAGCTATCAACAGAGCCAAAGGACTGAAGGTAACTCAGGTTTTCCTCAAATGATGAAGAAGGTCTGAAGTTCTTGGTTTGGTTTTGTATGAATGACCAACCACTCCAGACTATGAACGGAACCTTGGTTCACCAGTTGGATAAGTCTTTGGGTTGTGTCTGTCTTTCAGCACGTGGTCCAGTGTGTGTTTGTGGCCATCAGGACCATCGGAAACATCATGATTGTCACCACGCTGCTGCAGTTCATGTTCGCCTGCATCGGGGTGCAGCTCTTTAAGGTGTGTCTCTGCTGGTTAAACTAGGAACGCAGTCCTTCACTCCACTTCATATGTTCCTCTGCTTTGTTTCAGGGTAAATTCTACCGCTGCACAGATGAGGCCAAAAGCACTCCTGAACAGTGCAAGTAAGTGGAGGAAAGTCCGAGCTCAGCAGTTCCTTAAACTGGTTCTGGTCCAGTTCTAATCTAACCAGGTTCCACTGCTGATTCCAATGTCTCCAGGGGGACCTTCGTGGTCTACAAGGATGGCGACGTGAGCCACCCCATGGTCCGCCAGCGCATCTGGCTCAACAGCGACTTCAACTTTGACAACGTGTTGATGGGGATGATGGCGCTCTTCACCGTGTCCACCTTCGAGGGCTGGCCCGCGTGGGTATCCCAGCCTTCTTCAGCGATCCTCAGTAACGAGCTCTGACATCTAAACGTTTATCTCCTCGGTCCACAGGCTACTCTACAAAGCCATTGATGCCAACGGAGAGAACTCTGGTCCCATCTACAACTACAGAGTGGAGATCTCTATCTTCTTCATCGTCTACATCATTATAATCGCCTTCTTCATGATGAACATCTTTGTAGGTTTTGTCATCATCACCTTCAGAGAACAAGGAGAGCAGGAGTACAAGAACTGTGAGCTGGACAAGAACCAGGTCAGAACCATTCTAGTTTTCTTCTCTGCATTTACCCAGAGCTGAATGGGTTAATACTCGTAATATTACAACTTTTCTCTCGTAATTTTATGACTTTATTCTTAAAATGTTACGACTTTATTGTCGTAATTTTGTGACGTTATTCTCGTAATTTTACAACTTTATTGCGATGACTTTATTCTAGTAATTTTATAACTTTATTCTCATAAAGTTACAACTTTATACTCGTAATTTTACAACTTAATTCCCGTAATTTTGTGGCTTTATTAGGATAATTTTACGACTTTATTCTCAGTTTTATTACTTTATTGTGATAATGTTATGAATTTATACTTGTAATGTTACGACTTTATTCTGGAAATAGAAAAATAAATCTCTATCCTGGCCCTAATAATCGTCTTAAGTTTGGACCAAGGATGGATGTAAAAGTTGCAGGGTACCGGCCCCCAGGAACTGGAATGGCCCCCCTGGTGTAGTGTGGGTCAGACTGACAGGATGTAATAAATCTTTGCTGTTTTGTTTCTGCACTGGGCTCAGTCGTGTTTGGTATCTTCTACTGGAGCAGGTTATGTTCTCCAGAATCCTTGATCTGGAGTTCTGTCCTCAGTCCAATCCACCCACTGCAGGACGTTCAGTCTAGTTCCCTGTCCTTCTCTCCTCCTTAGCGTCAGTGTGTGGAGTACGCCCTGAAGGCTCAGCCGCTGAAACTCTACATCCCCAAGAACCCAGTTCAGTACAAGTTCTGGTCCATCATCAACTCAACTGGGTTTGAGTACGTCATGTTTGTCCTGATCCTGCTCAACACTGTTACGCTGGCTGTTCAGGTCGGTACCTTTCAGATGAATAAGAGGTTCTTTCTGTTGGATCAAACCAAAACCAGACAGATGTTTCTCTGCTGCAGCACTACGAACAGTCCAAGACCTTCAGTTACGTCATGGACATCCTCAACATGGTCTTCACTGGACTCTTCACTGCAGAGATGCTGCTGAAGCTACTGGCTCTAAGGCTGCGGGTAGGATATCCAAGGCATAGGAACAATCCCAAGAACGTCCTACAGAGCATTTCATTTATTCCTCGTCCTTCCAGCACTACTTCGTTGACGCCTGGAACTCCTTCGATGCTCTGATCGTGGTCGGCAGTGTGGTGGACATCGTGGTCACAGAGTTCAGCGTCAGTACTGCAGACCGCAGCTACATAAAAATCTTTACATTTTAAATGCCAACGATTTAATATGATCGACTTATATCTTTCTTTAGAGTGGCGAGGACAGCTCAAGGGTGTCTATCACCTTTTTCCGCCTGTTCCGAGTGATGCGATTGGTCAAACTCCTGAACAAGGGGGAAGGGATTCGTACCCTACTCTGGACATTCATCAAATCACTGCAGGTCAGAGGGGACTTAAGGACAGGAAGTTATTGAGGGACAAGGAGCAAACAAGGACAAGGAATAAAGGAGGGACATGGACTAGCTGAGGGACAGGGGGTTACTGATGGAAATGTTAATGAGGGACTAGGAAGTAATGAGTCACAGCAAATAAACAACAGACAGGAAGTTAAAATGGGAAGGAAGTGGATAAGAAACAATAAATTCATAAAACACACAATGGGGGACAGAAAGTTCACGAACGATATGCAGATTAAGTAAAAACAAGGGACAAGAAATGAAGGTACACAGAGAGTTAGTGAGGGACATGGAGGTATGGTTGTGCAATATGAAGAAATCTATTATCACGATATACTCACGATACATGGTATATATCAAGATATGTTTCAATTACCTTCAAAAACAACAGAATGAATAAAATTGCACTGATATACTCATTCAACTTATGGTTTTAAATTTAATTTAATTTTAACCAATTCAATTCTATTCAGTTTATTTCTATAGCTCCAATTCACATCATGTCATCTCAGGTCACTTTCCAGTTCACCAGATCATCCAGTCAGATTGATTCAAAGTTTTCTATCTAAGGAAAACCAGCTGATTGCATCGACTCATTGACTCTTCAGCAATCCCTCACACTAAGCATGCTTGTAGCGACAGTGGAGAGGAAAAACTCCCTTTGAACAGGAAGAAACCTCCAGCAGAACCAGGCTCAGTGTGAGCGGCCATCTGCTGAGGCCCACTGGGGTTCAAGGAGACAGAAGCAGACATAGAAAAAGAAGCATAGATACAAAAGGCAACTGTCAACCAGCTCCACAGGCGGCCCCGTCCAGGAAACACACAGCCAGGCAGACGAGCTCCGAGCCAGCTCCCATGTCAGAGGATGAAGAGAGCACATCCAGTTAGTCACAGTCAGAGAAACAGGACTACACTGGAAAACAGGCCAAGCTCCAACATCTAGAAACAAAGGTGTTGATGGAAGCAGCACAGCTGATATTTCTCTCCAGGATGGAGTCACAGCCAAACAGGAACAGACCAGATGAAGCTACTATGAGAAAAAGCAGAGAGAGCAGAACGTTAGAGATTGAACTAACAGATTCTGCAGAGTGGGAGAATAGTGATAGAATGAAGCAGAATGATGAAAAAGGGGTCCCTATGTCCTCCAGCAGTCTAAGCCTATAGCAGCAGAACTATAGAGATAGCTCAGGATAACCTGAGCCAATCTAACTAGAACCTCAGCTCAAAGCTTTTAACTAATAATTCTGCCACATGATGTCTTTGGGTGATCCAAGCAACCGAACAGGAAACAAAGCAAAAACATACAATACCAAATAAAATGCAAAATAAAAAAGGCTCTTTTGTGCATAATAAAAAAAAAAAAGTGAAATGAAAAAAGAAATTGAACTAAAATTACAAAAACAAAAGTGGAAATACTGTCCAAATATTAGATCATAACCAGAGCATCTCCAAACTATCAGCAATGATCTTTACCTGCTGGGAATTTTAAAGAAGCTCAAAAATTTATAAATTTAAAAACATTGGCAAGTTTAGAGAACGCCTGTCAAACCTCTGAACATCCCATCGCAGGTGTTAGAGCATCTAAAAAACATTTAAATAACGTCATAAATAGCATCTGTGATTTCCCTCCATCTCATACGGGATCGCTTTTTCAAACGATGAGGCCAACGCCATCGGCTTCACAGCTGATTTACTGAACGTTATAATAACACGCAGAAAATAATCCTGTTTGGAGGCGGGGTAAACAAGACTTTAAAAAACCTCTGATATATAGTTTATATGTAACTAGTGAATTTGGAAGAATGCTTTAAAAGTAAATAAATAAAACAAGCATCAGTAAACATCCTGCATGCAAACAGTGTAAAACCTTCAGGATGTTGCTCTGACATCTGCAGGCGCTGCCCTACGTCGCTCTGCTCATCGCCATGATCTTCTTCATCTACGCTGTCATTGGCATGCAGGTGAGCTCATTCACAGGGGGGACCTGCAGGGGGCGCTGTTTGGGGTTAGACACAAGCCGGGGGCCGCTAATTGATCATCTTCTCTGTGTCTGCAGACGTTTGGGAAGATAGCCATGCAGGATTACACCCAGATCAACCGAAACAACAACTTCCAGACTTTTCCTCAGGCGGTTCTCCTCCTCTTCAGGTCAGATCTTTCTTCATGTGACTCTTCAGTCCCGCTCAGATGAAAAAATCCCTTTCTGTTTATCCGTGCATGTTTTCAGGTGTGCCACAGGCGAGGCGTGGCAGGAGATCATGTTGGCCAGCCTTCCAGGTAAGCGCTGTGACCCGGAGTCGGACTACGAACCGGGAGAGGAGTTCAGCTGCGGCAGCAACATCGCCATCGTTTACTTCATCAGCTTCTTTATGCTGTGTGCCTTCCTGGTGAGGAAATCCAAACCCTCAGATATTCCCAGAGTACCCAGAATCACTCTGTCCAGATCAGAAGCTGATCTCACACCTAATTCTCTATTTAGATCATCAACCTATTTGTTGCCGTCATCATGGACAACTTTGACTACCTAACACGTGATTGGTCCATCCTGGGGCCTCATCATCTGGACGAATTCAAGAGGATTTGGTCAGAGTATGATCCTGAGGCCAAGTACGTCCCTCTGAGCTTCTGTTTTCTGTCTGTAGCCCAATTCAATTCTATTCAGTTTATTTCTATAGCTCCAATTCACATCATGTCATCTCAGGTCACTTTCCAGTTCACCAGATCATCCAGTCAGATTGATTCAAAGTTTTCTATCTAAGGAAAACCAGCTGATTGCATCGACTCATTGACTCTTCAGCAATCCCTCACACTAAGCATGCTTGTAGCGACAGTGGAGAGGAAAAACTCCCTTTGAACAGGAAGAAACCTCCAGCAGAACCAGGCTCAGTGTGAGCGGCCATCTGCTGAGGCCCACTGGGGTTCAAGGAGACAGAAGCAGACATAGAAAAAGAAGCATAGATACAAAAGGCAACTGTCAACCAGCTCCACAGGCGGCCCCGTCCAGGAAACACACAGCCAGGCAGACGAGCTCCGAGCCAGCTCCCATGTCAGAGGATGAAGAGAGCACATCCAGTTAGTCACAGTCAGAGAAACAGGACTACACTGGAAAACAGGCCAAGCTCCAACATCTAGAAACAAAGGTGTTGATGGCAGCAGCACAGCTGATATTTTTTTCTAGAGATTGAACTAACAGATTCTGCAGAGTGGGAGAATAGAGATAGAATGAAGCAGAATGATGAAAAAGGGGTCCCTATGTCCTCCAGCAGTCTAAGCCTATAGCAGCAGAACCATAGAGATAGCTCAGGATAACCTGAGCCACTCTAACTAGAAGCTTTATCAAAAATGAAAGTTTTAAGCCTAGCCTTAAAAGTAGACAGGGTGTCTGCCTCACAGACTAAAACTGGTAGTTGGTTCCACAGGAGAGGAGCCTGAGAACTAAAAGATCTGCCTCCCATTCTACTTTTAGAAATTCTAGGAACCACTAGTAAACCTGCAGATTGAGAGCGAAGTGCTCTGTTAGGAACATAAGTAACAATCAGATCTCTGATATCAGATGGAGCTTGGCCATTTAAGGCTTTATATGTGAGAAGGAGGATTTTAAATTCTATTCTGGATTTAACAGGAAGCCAATGAAGAGAAGCCAGGATAGGAGAGATATGATCTCTCTTTTTCATTTTCATTAGAACTCTGGCTGCAGCATTTTGGATCAGCTGAAGGCTTTTAACTACAGTTTGTGGACTTCCTGATAGTAAAGAATTACAATAGTTCAGCCTTGAAGTAAGAAATGCATGGACTAGTTTCTCAGCATCACCCCTGGACAGGAGATTTCTCATTTCTCCAATATTCCTCAGATGAAAGAAGGAAATTCTAGAGACCTCTTTGATCTGGGATTTAAATGACAGGTCCTGATCAAAAACAACACCAAGATTTTTTACTTTATTATCTGAAATCAGTTTAATCCCATCCAAATGAAGTGACTGGCTAATCAGTTTCTTTTTCAGAGACTCTGGTCCAAAGACTATAACTTCTGTTTTGTCTGCATTCAGAAGGAGAAAGTTAAGAGTCATTCTAGTACATACTTTAAACGTCAGATCCTGGTTTATGTAAAACAGCGTCAGAGTTTGATGACCTGTGAGAAATGAGTGACCTGTGAAACGTTTTGTGTTTTCAGAGGTCGGATCAAACATCTGGATGTGGTGGCGCTGCTCAGGAGGATTCAGCCTCCTCTGGGATTCGGGAAGCTTTGTCCTCACAGGGTAGCCTGTAAGGTAAGCAGGAGACATAGGAACTGCTTTCATGTACGTTTTTACTCACTCTAAGATTGGTTTAGTATTAGTGTTGCATCGATACCGATACTAGTATCAGGCGGGGCCCCAATCCAGCACTAAAATGGTGGTATCGGTATCGGCGAGTACCAACCAATAGAGCACCGATCCCATTTTTAGAGCCAAAAGTTTATTGAACTATTGTCACCCATTCCAGGTAGGCAATAAAAAGTTCTACTGGATTCCCTTTGTTTTAGTATTTTTCCTGCTTCACAAAGGTAGGCAGCAGCTGGACATGAAGCCATGATGGCGATTATTCTACATTCCAGAAGTTTGCAGTTCTTCATAGATACACACACATCAATTTGAAACAGATGGTATCGGCCGATACCGCACAGCCAGGTATCGGGGCCAAAGAACGGCATCAGCGCAACACTATTTAATATCACATGAATTCCACTTTGATTTTGAAAAGCACTGCAAAAACTATCTATACATAAGCAAACATTTCTTAAATGAAGTGTATTTCCCCTTAATTTGATTATGTAAATAAGATGATTTGCAGATGGAATGAGTATTTTTACTCTTAATAAAAGATATTTAGATTATATGCACTTGAAAAAAAGACAACGCAATTGTTTTTTCTTATTTCAAATGTAAATTGTATTATTCCATTGGCAAATTGTCTCAGTTACCTGCTCAGTTTAAGATAAAATGACTTATTTAGATTTCAACAACCAGTAGTTGTTCTTATATGATACATTTGAACAAGAAAAAAATAAGAAGATCATTTCTAATGAATCAGTGGAAAAAATGTGCTTCATGGCATAGTTTAGATTTTTAAAGGAAAAGTTCGGTCAGCGAGGAATAATCAATGGGTCATTATTTATACCTAAAACTAATATGTTTGCAGTGATTTAATGAATTTAGCGTTAATCAGTAAAAAAATAAAAATCACAATTTTCGTTCCGATCACTTAATCTGGGAGCAGCCATTTTTGCCCAAATATAGTAGCCCCTCCCTCCTGCCGTCTTCCAGCAGTGACGTCACGGTGCGGTAAGCCTAGCGCCATTCTCCCCGCTTTACAAGCTAAATCAATGGGAACTACTAGACACATCTGCAATCAACAACAATTATTGAAGATTTCCAGAGGACTTCACCATTGAAATTCACCAGAGCTATAGTGAAACTGACAATGCCCACGTGCATGGCAGCTGGATGCTGGAATACATCGGGGAAAAGTGAAAAAAAGAGTTATTCCACCTTTCTGATTCCTGATCCTCCAGAGCACATCCAGCCAGTCACAGTCAGAGAAACAGGACTACACTGAAAAAACCCGTAATATGTAGCCAACATTTGGAAGAAGAATGTTTTCAAGATGACTTGGATAATAGCGCGTTGTGACAAACACCAGATACAGCACTGGGACTTGATCAACAGCCGATACCGCACCGTGACGTCACTAACCAGTAGGTGGCAGTAGTGTTCTTTGACAAACATGGATGCCTCCAGTAAAGCACATTCACATGAAAATTGCTCTGAATTAAAAACACTGATCATTTATTGAACAGGATGGAATCATTTCACATTTAAAGAACTTACAGAAGTTTGAATTCTTTTCCTTTAAATTTCATCTTGGGAGGATTTGGGGGATAAATTCGTAGCCAGAACCTCCTTTGATCAGCAATAAAAATGAGAACCTGGATTGTAGAACCAGTCTCGGTGGTTCAGACATAGAAGTTTATCTTCAGCCCCTTCAGCCGCATTCATGAGAGATAACCCAGAAAAGTTTGACCTGATCATAAACTTCGACGGATTATTTCCATGTTCTCAGATCTTCTTTATTTGATAAAAACAGTCTATCCAGACAATGGTTCAGGGACGATGTCGTGAAGGTCCTCAGAGCAGAACCGCTCTATATACTACAACCCAGACCAGGCAGAGAAGGTGAGAACCTCACCCCTCCTCTTCCTCTCCCCCTCAGCGCCTGGTAGCCATGAACATGCCTCTTAATGCTGATGGGATGGTGACCTTTAACGCCACGCTCTTCGCTCTGGTTCGCACCGCGCTCAAGATCAAGACTGAAGGTAAGTGCAACAGCAGCCGCTGTTTTCTAGCTCTGGTTAATACTCAACCCCTCCCAGTTACAAGAATAAATCACAGCGTCATCTGTGTATTATCTGATCCTGTGATTATATGACATGGTAAATTATGTTGTAGTGTAATAAGATCTGAGTTAAGCTGGGTGTACACTGATTTCTTTGCCCTTTTTGGGCTGACTTTCCAGTTGCGCAAGAATTTTTCGATCGAGCGTCTTTCAGCCTGATGGTGCGTGGTGTAGTATCAGGGGGGTAACGAGGGGCAATCAGCCGCTAACGACCACCTCCCCATCAGGAATCGTAAGGTCTGGAGAAAATTAAACATGTTTGATTTTCAGTCGGCCGTCGTAAGGCGGTCGCAGGCAAATCACTCAGTGGGCAAACAAGGTTCCTGCTTCTTCTTCTTCCTCTCAGATATAAACCCAGCAGCATGGCGGGGGTGCAATGAGTGAAATGGAGTTCTTTCTGTCAAACTGACAGACCGTAGTAGCTATGTTTGCTCAGCCATGTCTTTGTCCAAATACGTCGTCTCCTTTTCTTTTTAGGGCTGAGTGCACATAATTGCACAAATATCCAAGGCAGCGCGTTTCACTCTAGTGAGCTTCATGTTCCTCTGCTACTCGTTGGCTTCCAGATAGACGAGTCCGAGTAGCGCCATCTCACTGCGAAGCTGAGACCCACCTGGTTTTTAGACATAGAGTGTGAGCAGGTAGATCGCATCAGAGCGTCGGGTCGCACAGCGTGAGAACAAACATCGTGAGCTATATGAAGAAACCGCAGGGTTTCGTCATACAGTGTGACTTGTGGCTGTGTGCAACGATTAAAAAAATCACAGTGTATGCCCAGATTTAGGGGGAGTGTGAAAATATTTAAAAAGGAAGAGCCCTAAGATAGAGCCTTGGGGAATGCCACATATGATTTTTGTGGTGTCTAATGTAAAGCTACCTTCTGACACACATTCCCTGTCCTTCAATGGGATTCAAACCAGTCCAGTCTGAACCAGAAAGGCAGACCCACTTTTTTTTTTTTACTTACTTTACTTTTTTTCAATTTTTACAACTTACATAGATATATACATACAAGCCCACATTTAGTCTGCTGTTTTCTTTTACTTACAATATAATTAAAACAACTTTTAAAATATGAGCATCAGGCTAAACTTTGGAGTAAAGCAGGATACATGATTAAAAATGAGTAACATACAAATATAGATATAGTTGGTAAATTAATCAGCAGGTCAAAATGGAGTGAAATAAGAATAAATAAATGAAAATATATAAATACAGATAAGGCAAGTTAGTGTTTTTGATCCCTTGCATGCCCGTTACAAATGGAGGGTTAGAAGAAGAATTTCACTGAGTGCCCTATAAAGGGTTAAGATGTGAACTTATAGCCTGTCTTTGACTCTGCCCCCCTTGGATGCTGCTCCAGGTAATCCTGACCAAGAGAACGAGGAGCTGAGGGCGATCATCAAGAAGATCTGGAAGAGGATGAAGCCGAAGCTGCTGGATGAAGTCATTCCTCCTCATGAAGGTAGAGATACCCCCCTGTAGGAACCTCAGTCTCTGTTCGCTGCTCTGAAGACTCAACCTTTGTTCTCTCCGTCTGCAGAGGAGGAAGTCACTGTCGGGAAGTTTTATGCCACTTTCCTCATCCAGGATTATTTTAGGAAGTTCAGGAAGAGGAAGGAGAATGGAAATGTAGCCGGAGAGTCCGACTCTCCAAATCCATCTGCTGTTCAGGTCAGTCTTTCTCCATGTTGTCCCTCAGTAACAAGTTAATTTACCAAATAAATGTGAGCTACTTTATTTTCATCAGTGTGAACTGAACTATGAGCTCATTCTTTTAGCTATGAACAGCGTTGTTAGTAACTCTGAGGAGGACAGAGCACCGTAAACCCAGCAGGAAGTGATGCAAACCAAAGTCTAGATGCAACGATACGTCATCATCGAACCATCAACACTACATAAAACAGCCATAAATAAAGGAATTTTAAAAATCACACAATTAAGCCTCTTTCCCCATGAAATTATCTGTTTAACGCATATTTTTCAGCAGTGGCTCGACCTGCTAACAATCAGCATTTGGCTCCCATCCCACTGGCAGAAAAAGCTGGTCTGTCCACTGCGTGTCTGGTGACAACATC
The DNA here is from genome assembly GCF_016077235.1 of Cyprinodon tularosa. NCBI lineage: Eukaryota > Metazoa > Chordata > Actinopteri > Cyprinodontiformes > Cyprinodontidae > Cyprinodon > Cyprinodon tularosa. The sequence continues at coordinate 1,190,198 of NW_024039127.1, read as the reverse complement.
ACTCTGGGTTAGGGGCAGATTTAGGAAATTTGGGGCCCTAGCCAAAGACAGGCATGGAGTCCTCTGAACTGAGAAGAAATGTTAATAGAATAGACATCCATTATCTGTTCTAGGTTGTGTCCCTCTCTTCTTGTCCCTTTTCTTCTTGTTTTCCTCTCTATGTTTTGTACTCAGCTGACTTTTCATGCTGTCTCTAAAGGAATGAAAGATTTTTTCCAAGCACTAAGCTCACTTAGCTGATTGCTCCTTCCTGTGTTTCCAAAAAGGCCAAAGTAAATAACCCAGTCCTTCTTTTCACTGTAGACAAGCCATGATCTGCTTATCTGTTCTCCATTTGTCATTTGGATGAAATAATAGCTGCATGAATCATGACAGCAGACAAGATAGAGGAGAGCAGGAGGCGGGGTTACCAATCTACTCGCTCTGGAGAGCAGAGTTCGCTGCTTTTAGATGCTGTCTCCAAAGTCTCCAGTAGCAGAAAAAAGTCTCTAGATTTGGCGCTAGGAGCTTTCTAGAAATCAAAGTGCTAGAGGGGTCAGTGTTGCCAACTCCTCAGTAAGGAAAGTAGCTATTGGCTGTGCTAAAAGTCGCTAGAAGTCGCTAAATGATGTCATCGCCTAATTTGCATAATCTGCCACAGGAAGTGATATACATGTTATTGATGCTGTGGGAGAAATAATGTTATTACAGACCAAATAACATTTTACATTTACATCCCGCTCGCTCCCGCCTTGAATGTGAGTCAGGGCGGAGCGGCACCGCGTGATCAATTTGCGCCGTCAATCCCGGCGCATGCGCGCTTCATTTGCAGTCTGGACGCTGAGGGTAAACATCCTGCGGCTCTGACTGCAGCACTGAGAGGGACTCAGCGCTGCGGGAGAACGGGTTTGGGATGGGGGAGGCGCCCCACAGCAGAGTAGGAACGATACATGCTTTCACGTAAGAGTCTCCAAAAGCCGCCAGTGACACCGTAAAAAGTCGCCAGATTTGTCGCTAGTCGCTTTTTTGAAAAATAGTCGCTGGAGGGGTCTGAAAAGTGGCTAAATATAGCGACTAAAGCGCTAAGTTGGCAACACTGCTCTTTGCATGGTTTGTTTTCAAATGGTTTGCTGCTGTCTGTTTGGACCTTTCTGAACATGTGCAGCAAATGGACTGATCCAATATGGTGGACACTGAAGGGGGGGGCTGAGACACATTTAATATTATCAGCGTTCTGATGGCATTTTAGCCAAAGGATTTTTATCAAAAACATAATTAATGTGCACAAATAAGGAATAGTTGCATTAGCCATACATGTAAACAGAGTTTTATGGGGCCCCCAGGAACTCGGGGCCCTAGGCAGCTGCCTATTGTTGCCTAATGGATTCTGATGATGTCTGGACCTCTGACCAAGCATGATTGATGTCTGCTGGTTACCAGCTTCCTTCCTCCATAAACTAAAGAGACTTCTTTGTGTTGCGGTGCAGCTCTGTAAGGCTGGTCTCAAGACCCTGCAGGATCTGGGTCCGGAGATGCGTCTGGCTCTGAATGAAGACCTGGAGGAAGGAGAGGAGGTGGAGGAAATGATGGAGGGAGAGGAGTTGGAGAAGAACGCTGGCTATAAGGTGCTCCCCTCTGGTTTGCTGCTCAGTTTTATGAACGTTTGTTGTTTAGAGCAGGTTAAAGCTATGTTCTCATGTGTGTGTCTGCAGACGGAGAATGGATTTGGGGCAGAGAATCGACGTGGTTCCTTACTGACCCCTACTGGTAAAACACGGCATCACATACTACATTGCATTATGGGGTTTCCTAATGATACTGCCACCCGTAGCTTAAACGCTGTATTCAAATAATAAAAAGGAATTTAACTCAACCAAAGAAGCAAACTAATTCAACATAATCTTGTCAATTTAAACGCAATATGTAATTATGGAAATGAATATATAGTGGGTATGGAATGTATTTAGACCCCTTTAAATTTAAGTAATTTTGGAAAGAAAGGATAGGTGGTTTGAGAGGGGCGTGAAGGAAGCCATCTATGTTAAGAAAGTAAAACCAACCTTAAGACCATAGAGTTGATTCCTTCCTGCTATCATCGCAGCTCCAACCCCTTTACAGGGGAACAGAAGACCTCGCCTATTCAGGCAGGCCAACAATGAAAGTCTCTCTGAGCGAAACTCTTAACTTGCTCGGGGATCCAGATTGAAGGCTGTGGGAGTGGGGCTTGAACACAGAACTTCTGGATTCCAAGCTCTATGCCCTAAACCAGTGGTCTCCAACCCTGGTCCTCAAGATCTACTGCCCTACAGATTTTAGATGCATCCCTGCTTCAACACAACTGAATCAAATGATTGATTACCTTTTCAAGCCATTCATTTCATTCAGTTGTGCTGAAGCAGGGATGCATCTAAAATCTGTAGGGCAGTAGATCTTGAGGACCAGGGTTGGAGACCACTGCCCTAAACACTAGGCCATCACTCCCAGGCATAACTGTTCACATTGTCATAAGTATTCAGACCCCTTGCTCAGTATTAGATAGAAGCACCTTTTGAGCCATTACAGCCATGAGTCTTCTTGGTAATGATGAAACAAGTCTTTCCCACCTGGATTTGGGGATCCTCTGCCAATCTTCCTTGCAGCGTTGAGCGTTGGTGGACGGCCATTTTCAGGTCTCTGCAGAGATGCTCCATTGGGTTTAGGTCTGGGCTCTGGCTGGTTCAGTCAGGAATGATCAGAGTTGTTATTCTACCTGTGTGCTTAGGGTCATTGTCTTGTTGAAAGGTGAACTTTCGGCCCAGTCTGAGGTCCTGAGCAGTCTGGAAGGTTTTCTTCCAGGATATCTCTGTACTGTACATTCATCTTCCTTTCAATGGCAACCAGTCGTCCTGTCCCTGCAGCTGAAGATCACCACCATAGCATGATGGAGGCTTTTAGTATCTCCAGTCCAGGTTTATATTTTCTGAAACTCAGAGAAAAATGTTGCAAACTGTCTTTCTTAACAGCACTTCAGTTATGAGATGTCAACCATCATGACTTAGCCTTGGTCATTCTGTAAAGCTGGGCCCTTTGCCTGAGTCTTTTCATGGGAAAAAAGTATTCCACTATTCATTCCAGTTAAATAAACAGAGATCGATGGATTTCACTTGATTTTATCTTCGCAAAGGGAAAACAGTTCATCAAACGGGCCTTATTGGTAATCAGCCCTGTTCTGTTCTGTCCCTGTTCGTTCCCCCTTAGTTACAATAATGGAAAGTAGTCAGAGTCAAAACAAGTTAGAGACTCTTTGGTTAAACAGTAACATGTTATGAATAAACCTTGAGAAATAATCTGTCTTGTTATGGGAATAAGTATGCCTTGTCTACAAACACCCCTCACTCAGCCATTCTGTGGACTTGCAAGTGAAAATTTTCCCACTACGGTCTCCATGCTGATGTCCTCTTCCAATGTGAACTCCCGGGCATTAAGGATGTCTACCAGAACCAGGACACTTTGGATTCTGGTCTGACATCCACTGAGGTCCAAACAAACCAGATAATTGAATCAATAGATTTAGAAAAGTAGAAAATAGGAGAAATAAGAGTAACTTTGATTAGAAACAGAAGAGGGCAGCAGAGACTGGGTTCGCTACTGACAGCGATTGGGCTTTTCTTTGTAGGTGACGGTGGCATTTCTAATGGCAGTCTTATCCACCGAGTTGGCTCCCTCACCAAGATGGCGAATGGAAATGAACGCGACGAGGACCTTCGCCGTGGAGACAGTATGAGGTCATCAGCCAGTCGACATCGCCGGCTGTCCTTAAAGAACGGCCTGCCAGACCACACCCAAAACCGACCGTCGTACTACAAATATGGAAGGTGTGTCATCACGCAGTCAAAGTTCAGCCCTGTCCCAATTCCTCACCCTACGCCCCTTGATGACATGGGCACCTGCTGAAGAGCACTAAGGGTAATAGTGTGCAGGTTGTAAACATGTTCTGTTGGTCTGCAGGAGAGACTCCTGGAGGAATGGAGACGTGGGCGTTTACGGAGAGCACGGTTACTACAGCCGAGAGGAAGACAACGAGAGCGTCACTTCCAGAGACAGGTATGCTCAGAAATAAAAGCAGCCCAGTGGGGGTGGGGGGTGGGGGGGGTTGGATCTGTAAATCTGATTTTTTGGGTCATAGCATCTTGATTCATATGTTGCAGCTAATATACGCAGCGGTTGAAATAAGAATCATTTACTTTACCATTGAGTTCCGTCCCAGTGTTCACGGGGATGGACCCGACTTTACACGAGTGAATCAAGTGAATGTGATTGGTCGATTATCAACGGGGCGGGATTGTTGTCGTGGAAGGTTCACAAGCAAGTTTAGTTGTGACCGGTGTCTCGGAAGCATCTAGCTAACCAGTTAGCAACTTAGTGCTAGTAGGTAGAACACTGGAGCGGAGCTCAATGAGAAACAAAATAATTAGCTGCGACATATGACCAAAAAATCAAGATGCTATGACCCAAAAAATTTGATTGACAGATGACCGTTGATATATGATTGGCCGAATTTAGGTCTTCAGGCTGATGTATACCTAACTGTATATAGATAAAATTAATCATGAAGGGAAAGTCGAGTTTACAGCAGGTAACTAAAGAGGTCGTCACTGAAAACACATAAAATAATAATAATAATATGTAATAATAAAATAATAATAGAATCGCCAACCATTTGTTTACAGACATTACCCTGATGACTCCCACTACGGAGACCTCCAGGACGACCACGGCCCGTACACCAACGGTAGTTATGGTGACGGTTACAGCGAGGGCAGAAGGACAACTCGACGCCGTTTGCTTCCTGCCACGCCCATGGGTAAGAAGATGACTGGCAGCTGGTCACTGTGACATCACACCCAGTTGACATAGTCTGTCTTTGCTGATCAGGTCGGAAACCGTCCTTCAACATCCAGTGTCTGAGGCGGCAGGGCAGCAGTGATGACCTGCCGATTCCTGGGACCTACCACCCAACATCCCCACCACGCCGCTCTCGACCTCAGGTATCCTATCACATAGCCGGTGTTCTGTCAGACCAGCGTACCTACAGTCTATACGCATCCCTTTAGTTTTGTACAAAAAATAGACTTTAAACTACCTCAACGGGGTGTTTCCCTTTAGTCATGAACAAAAATAACTATTTAAGGTCAGATTGCCATACGCTTCCAAAATCAACAAAAACAGGTAATGAAATTGCTTTTTTCTACATGACTAAAGGGATACACGCCCATTGAGGTAGTTTAAAGTTTAATTTTCGTTCAAAACTAAATAAATAATGTAAAGGGATAAACAGGTATTGATGTGCTCATCTGACAGAACGCGGCCAGACACATGCCCACCTGTTCCTCAGGTAATCTTTGCTCTCCTCAGCAGGCTTTGGGCAGCTACGACTCCCGGCATTCCTCAGGACGGTCTGCAGCGGCGGCATCGGTGTCCTGGGCCAAGCCGTGTCCTCGCCGGGGACGCCTGCTCTACGCTCCGCTCATCCTGGTGGAGGAGGAGGGCAGCCCACCGTGGGGAGGAGGGCTGCACCCGGAGGGTAAGAACGGTGGACCAGTCAGAGGTGAGGAGGCAATGTTTCAGAGTAAAAGCTTGTTTTATTGTGAAAGGTGTTGCTCATGTTGCTTCCTGTGATTGGATCAGGAGCGGGAGAGGGAGCACCTTGGTACGGTGGCCCTGCTGGAACATCGGGTGAGAACAGATACAGACACTCTTCTTCCTCACCGGAACATTTAATGTCTGAGCTTGTCTAATAAGGTCATATAACCTTGCTTCTAGCTCCGCCCCCTTACAGAGCATACACCACCCTCCGTGTTCCCTCTCAGCTCGGCGCCCCATTCGCAGATAAACGAGGGTCAGCGGACAGCCTGGTGGAGGCGGTGAGTGACCATGAACGCTCACTTTTCTGATCCGATGAAACCGATGGTCTCAGTTCTGTTCTGGTCTTTCTTCAGGTTCTGATCTCAGAGGGGCTCGGCCTGTACGCCCGGGATCCAAAGTTTGTTGCGTTTGCCAAGCGCGAAATTGCAGACGCGTGTCACATGACGGTGGATGAGATGGAGTCGGCCGCCAGCGACCTACTCAGCTCTGGGAGCCATGACTTCCTGAACACCACTGCCGACGACCCCGCCGCACTCTACAGCGATGAGGAGCCAATCAGAACCAGCTGCGAGGAGGAGGAGCTAGCCGATGAAATGGCCTGCGTGACAACATTCTGAGGATCCAGGGGGCGGAGCATCCAAGAGCAACAAAGCTTTCAGCTGGCCAATGAGAGAGAAGAGGCGGGGCTTTTTCTGGGTGCAGATTAATAGGAGAGTCTTGTTCTTTTAAAGATCAAAAAGAAAAGGAAACCAAAACAGGAAGTAAGAAATTTAAGGAACTTGGGAGGGAGAAAGCAGCAAGCTAGTGGTTAGAGCAGTGCGCTGTGCTCTGAAAAGGTTGAAAGTACCCGGTTTAATCCCTACAGCCTGCACTCTGGGTTCCTGAGCAAGACCGTTAAGCCCACACTGCTCGCCGGGCGCCGCACAATGGCAGCCCACTGCTCCAGAAGGGGATGGGTCAAAACGCAGAGACTGATTTTCCCCTAATGTGGGATAATAAAGGGATTTACATTACATTAAATATTTCTGTAGCTGGTTTGAAAAGTCACTGGAAGTCCAAAAACAGCGATAACATTTAGCTAACGCTAACTGGAGCCGACTCGGTGAGGGAGCTGCTTGGTGACTGGTTGTCATGGTGACTCCCTCCCTCCCTGATGGAGGCCTGGGTGGTGCTTAAGCACCAAACTGTCGCTGTGTGGAAACTAAGCATCATCTGCCGGTGGCCTCACATCCAGATGTTTCTCCTTGAGCTCCGTACGACAGATCGGATTAACGGGGAATAAGAGTGTGGCCGTGTCTCTGTGAACTCTGGGCTCTGATTGGACGGAAACCTGTAAGTCCTTCAGCAAAGGGCAACACAGGCGACTACAACTAGACAGTTAAAGAGTTTAATCCTAAAAGCTTTAGGACCACCTTCACATCTCAAGCACAACATTCTGAGGGAAAACGTGAGAAAGAAAAGTTAAAACCTGGCAGTGACTGCGGGGAAACTGGAGGAGGGATCAGCAGGATGACCGGGTCCAGAATAATCCAAGGGCTGTGACCCGTTTAAACTTTGAATAGTGATTCCGATGAGAGGAAACCTGAGCTTTGGAATTCACTAAAACTGGAAGAAATGTTTGTTTTTGGTCATTTTTCTAAGTTTTACTGGAAAACCGTTTGGACATAAAAAATTCACGGGTCGTTCCCTACGGAGGCGCTCGGTTCGTTATCAGACACTGTGAGCAGAAAACTGTGAAAAGGTAAATAATTGAAATGCAGCTGGAGGTTAAAGTCGGGGATTAAGAGCCGGAAAACGCTGATAGATGGCCGCTCGCTCAGAGAACTATTAATTAATCTGCTCTCAGATTTAAATTCAGCTGCAGTTAGATCCTGTTTATGTTCTGTGTTTCTGACTGAAAGAAAAGACTTTTATTGGAAAATTATATGGACCTCAGTTTGTAAAGTAAGGAAGTCACAAATTAGGAGCAATATTTAAGGTTATTTTGAGTTATTTTATTTTAGAGCGTTTTAAAAGAAAAATAAGGCGGCTATTTTATTCCCAATGTAATTCATTTATTAACATCTTACCTTGTTAAATATTAAGTTTGGAGCTAAATATTTATTTAACAAACTAAATTATTAGTTTGGAGCTAAATATTTATTCAACAAACTAAATATTAAAATTGGAGCTAAATATTTATTTAACAAATTAAATATTTAATTTGGAGCAAAATATTTATTTAACAAACTAAATATTTAGTTTGGAGCAAAATATTTATTTAACAAACTATATATTTAATTTGCTAATTAAATATTTGTTTTGCAAATTCAATATTTAGTTTGCAAAATAAATATTTAACTCAAAACTAAATATTTATTTAACAAAATAAGATTTTTATAAATTAATGACATAATGAAAAAAAATAAACCCCTTATTTTTCTCTTAAAATATGCTAAATAACCATAAATATTGCTGCTAACATTTGACTGCTTAACTTTACAAACTGAAACCCATAATATTATGATTTAATTTTAAAAAATGTTAAATGTTTAAAAAAAAAAAAAAAAACTGAAACTGAAGACTGAAATTTTTTCTGGTACAGATTTTTTTTTTTTAGCTTCTAGAAATGAAAATTAGAATTTCCCCTCAGATCAAGCTGTAAAATATACAAATTTAGATTTAAGTTAGTTTTAAGGAGCTGGCTTTTCTTCCTGAGGAGAGAAGATCTCCTCCCACACCTGCCGTCTGTCTTCTTCTACATAAACCTTCAGATAGACGGAGGATGCAGCTCTAACTCGTATTTATCCAGCTGAATGTTTTAGTAAGAGCGTAGAGCTGCAGCAGGATAAGAGCCAAAGTTTAGCTGAGGTTACAGCCGATCTTCTCATTTGATCCCATTTCCAGCTGCAGGTTTCTGAAAAGCAAGTTTCTAAATAAAAACCTTTTTTTTTTAATGATTGAATCTCTCCTGTCTGACATGATCTTTGAATGCAGATAGTTAATAACAGGATAATGAAACCTTCCTGACCTGGAAGCTTAACCAGGAACAGGGTTTGTTAATCAGGAGCAAACGTCCCGTTTCTCAGCTGGTCTGAAGCTTCAGCCTCAAACATCAAACCTGACAGGAAGTGATCAGCTCCACTCTTTTACGTCCCTCAGAAAGCAGAATCAGAGGCTTGAAAAAACGACTGTGAGTTTCTATGGAGATGATGTCAGTAGTCTGTGTTTGACAGCTTTTGTCTGAGTTTTTGTACATATGTCATGTTTTTTATTCTGACTGTCGTGTGTTTTACGTCTCTTCTGGACCCTTTCCTGGCGTTGGACTCTATGGTTCTCATTAAGGGCTTTTTGTTCCTTGAGGTTCCTGCTCAGATGTTCTGCTTGGATCCTGTTTTCCTTCCAATAAAGATCCAGATCATGTCTCTGTTGGACGTCTCTGTGTCGTCTCCCCCATCGTTAGCAGATTTGTTCTTATTATCAGAAGCAGCTAGTTCTGGGCTTAGAGCAGGAAACACCAGCTAACCCCTCCAGGGGAGTATCTGGGTCACATGACGGCGGAGCTCAGAACCAGGACGCATCGACTCATCAGCTCTGACCTAACAGCTGCAGTCCCAGGACACCAGGTCCACAGGGAGAAGAGCAGGTCCATCAGGGACACATCCGACTTGGTTAGATCTGTTTTCTCATTAACTTTGTTTAGATGAGAGACAGACATTCAGAAAGGAACCCATCAGGCTCAGAGGATTCAGAAGCAATTTAACCTGAGAAAATTCCATAGTTTTAGCCTCACATACTTTTTTTTTTTTTCTATTCACTATTTTAAACTTGAGTAGTTGGTATAGCGGGAACTAGAGGACAGAGGTTATAAAAGTGACTACTAATATACTAATGTTGCAACGACGCCATTTTTTTGCCACTATACTGAAACCTGGCTGTGCAGTATCGGCCGATACCATCTGTTTGAAATGGATGTGTGTGTATATATGAAGAACTGCAGACTACTGGGATGTAAAATAATCTCCATCATGGCTTCATGTCCAGCTGCTGCCTTCCTATGTGAAGCAGGAAAAAGACTAAAACAGTGAATCCAGTAGAACTTGAACTTTCTATTGCCTACCATGAATGGGTGATAATAGTTAAATAAACTTTTGGCTCTAAAAAGCCCCGCCCGATACTGGTATTGGTGCAAAACTACTGTATACATTTTATTTCAAAAAAGTAAAAAAAAAAATACAATCCACTGAACTTGCACTGTTTTTCCAAGTTTGAAGACGTTTCTCTTCCATCCAGGAAGATTTTTCATTTCAAAATGTCAGAAATAGCGTTTAGTTCCAGGTTTTATCCAGCATCTCAACAAAGCCTGGTTTTAGTTTAGAAAACATGCAAATAGAAACGGATGAACGGGTCCCCCCCTTTGGAATGGGGGTCGTTTGGCTTCTTTGTTAGCCTGCAATGCCCCATACCTGTCTATGTCTCTGAAAGGGGGGTAGGTAGTTAAAGTCTTCTGTTCTCCTGTAAAGGAGTTGGAGCTGCAATGATAGCGGGAAGGAATCAACTCTATAGCTGCATTGGAGGTTATTGAAAGCTGAAATCTGAACGCCCCCCCGTTTAAGGTTCTTTTTTCTTTCTTAACTTAGATGGCTGTCTTAACGTCGCTCTCTAACCACCTGTCTTCTTTGTCCAAAATGTGAACGTTCTGCTCCTCCAAAGAATGTCCTTTGTCCATCAGGTGTCCAGTCCACAAAGCCCAGTGGCTTGTTTTTTTTTTTTACTTTTTGAAATGACTACAGTAGAAAGAATGTCATTTTTTTCTTGAATTGAGGAGGTAAGTGAGACACTTTTCCAATGGAACAAGAAAATTTACATTTAAAATAAGAAAAAAACTATTTAATTGTCTTATTTCAAGTGTATATTATCTAATTACCTTATTTTAAGAGTAGAAATCCTCATTCCATTGGCAAATCATCTTATTTACCTACTCAAATTGAGGGTTTATACAGTTATTTCTGGATTGTTTTTGCAGTGGATGACCTGGATGACTGAGAATCTTCACCAGCTCTACTGATTACAGTAATACAATACCAGTTAGAAAGAGTTCTCCCATCCACACATACTGGAGCATGAACTCTGGAACCCAGCTCTGGGTTCTCTTCTACTCTGGAGTGGCCCATGGGGAGAGGCGGAGGGCGGGGATCTGCCTGTCTGCCCGACGACTCAGTCGTCTCATTTTGGACGAGAGGGTTGCATCCCCTCACCTTTGGGTAAGGGGTGGGTCTCTGACTGTTGTTTCAGCCTAAGGGCCAATTAGGAGAACCAGACCTTCTTGGGGTCCCTGGAGGGTTTGTTGAAAAGTGTCCCTCCAGGGGAGTCCATATTTCTGCTGGGGGACTTCAATGCCATAGTGAAGTCCAGTTTAATGTGGAAAACACAGAAGACACAGAAAATTGGCTTTAGCAAAAAGCAAAGTTGGTATAATTGAATCACGTCCTTCTATGTTTGTTACTTACGGTCCTCCAGAGCACTTTGCTCCACAAAAACTCCAGGTTTTCCACTGGATCCCAGTGGCTCCTAAAGAAATCCTTCTCCTCTCGTTCCAAACCTGTTACTGCATTGGACCAAATGATAATCATTTTCAACATGTTTAATTAAAAAAAAGCTAATTTCTGATCTTTTCTTGTTGTTCCAGATACTTTTTTACTAAACAAACACAGGAGTCAAAAATTTGGAGAATGGAAATCAAATCTGAAACATAGAACAATTCTCACATTTTTGAAAGTATTATATATATATATATATATATATATATATATATATATATATATATATATATATATATATATATATATTATTAAACACCACTTTAGTACAAAACAAAGAGAGGAAAAATAAGAAAAGGGACAAGAAGAGAGGGACAAAACCTAGAACAGATAATGGATGTCTATTCTATTAACATATCTCTATCTGTAGAACGGGTCTGTTCCATGTGTGTCTTCTCCATTCAGAGGGGCCCCTGCCTGTCTTTGCCAGGGGCCCCACATTTCCTATATCTGCTCTCATATCATATTTCATTAATGGAAAACCAGAAGGTGATTAAAACAAATAGTCTCTAAAACAGACATGGCTACGGCTGGATGCTAACATGTTTGATAGCTGTCAGAATTCTGAGATTAAAGTCAGAATTCTAACTTTAATCTTTGAATTTTTCCCCATATTAAACAAATAAAATTTTAAAACCAGTTAACTTATTTTTTCCAGTGGCCCTAAACCTCTTCCATACAGATAAAACTGTTGAATTAAGGTAAACTTCCCTCCCTCTCTTCTTATTTGCTCTTGTTTACATTCCCTCTTATCGTAAATGAAGCCTGGCTGACGTAAAGCCCCTCCTCCTCCCCATCTCTCCTCTCCTCCTCAGGCTGCAGGATGGACGTCGTGAATCAGGTACCGGCTCTCAGCATCCTTCTATTATTTAGGTCCAGTCTGCGGGCTCGGGGTTCGGGTTCGGTTCGGGGAGGCGGTCCGTGTCCTGATGGAGCCTCGTTTAGTCAGGAGGCTGATCAGGGGAGCGGAGCGCTGCGGGTCCCGGCCTTCGGTGAAGGCTTGGTTCTGGTTCTGGTTCTGGTTTAATCCGTCTGATTCTAGCAGGGTAAAAAATATTCTCGAACTGGACTTTTGTTTTTTGTTTTTTTTTTTCATCCTGCGGGAATGACGTGAAATCACGATGAGCGCGCGCGTCTGCGTGTAAGATGGCAGCTGGTGAGGAAGAGGAGGAATCTTCCTCTCTGCTGATGGAGAGCATCTCCCGGTTCTGATGTTCTGACCCGGTAGCTTCAAACATGGGTCCAGATTGCAGTTAGTTCAGAACCAAGGCCAGTTCCTGGATCCCTGACTGATCCAGATCTAGAGGAACCAGAACAGAACCACCGAACCAGGCAGGATGTTTGGACTCGCTGCAGAAGGTCCAACCAGGGGAATCTGGTCCAATCCTTCAGAACTGGAGAAAACATTCCCAGTTTGGACCCGTCAGAACCATCAGAACAATTACAGGAAGCTGGACTCTCTCATTAGATCTTATCCCTGACTGGTTCTGTAGAAACTGGACCTGGAGGTTCTGTTCAGACATCCTGTAGAATAACGGACCTACAGAACCTTTAGGGGGTGAAGGTGGAAGTTCTGGTTTGCGGTTCTGGAAAGATCCAGGTCACCAGAACAGGAGGGAATCACCATAGCAACCAGTCTCATGGCTCGGACCTCACCAGGACTGAGTCGGATCTTGGTTCTGGTTCAGGGATCCTGGCCTCCAGCTGGTTCTGGTCAGCTGGGTCCGGTTTCTCTCCCAGAACCGGGTCCTCCTTTGTTTCCTGTTTGTTCCGGGTCCTCTTTTCTTTCTCCTTGTCACATTTAATTTAAATCTTTATTTCAAGTTCGGTTCTGAAGAACCGGGTCGCTCTTTTGTTCCGTATGAATGAAGTGCCACCTAGTGATGATGATGATCATGATGATGATGATGATGATGATGAGGCAGAAGAGTTGACATGGAGAGGAAGGGAGGAAGAGTTTGGATCCGAGTCCAGATTAGAGTCCAGATCCAAATCCAGAACTGAGTTCAGATCAGTGTCCAGATCAGAGTCCAGAACCGCGTCCAGGATTGGGTTCAGATCTGAACCCAGAGCTCAGTTTAAATCTTAGTCCAGAGCCAAGTTCAGGTCAGATTTAAGATCCAGGTCCAGATTCTGGTTCTAAGTCCTTCCTCTCACTCTGAGACACCGGATTCTTTCAGGCGTTCACCTGTAGAAGGTTTGGGATCAGCTGGGTGGAACCAGAACCAGAGTCTGGCTGGGCTGGGTATGTTCAGAGTCCAGCAAAAAGAACCAGATCTGTCAGATCGGAGCAGGTCCAGCTAAACTGGAGCAGCATGTGGTGTTACTGTGACTAAAGGCTGTGTGTCTGTTTGCTCCTCAGCTGATGGCCCAGGGCCAGTTCAGGATCCTGAAGGTTCCTCTGGGCTTCATCAAGGTCCTGGAATGGGTGAGTTCCTCTACATCATGTTCTGCTTTAACGTTTATTAAAGCTCCGCCTTCAAGCTGCAGCCCCCGCTATAGCAACCACCCTCTGCAACCAGTTACGTTACTTTGAAAAAGTCATTATAGTTACTAGTTACTTCTCCCAAAAAGTAACTGAGTTACTAACTGAGTTACTCCACAATAAAAGTAACTAGTTACTAGTAAAAGTAACTATTGCGTTACTTTTGCATTTCTCGCCCCCGTAACCCTCACCACCCAGCCCCCACCTTCTCGCCGTGTGTTTCTAAAGCCAGCTGAATAGAGCGGACGACAAAGACAAGAACCTGCAGAGAGTTTAGCATTTATTGCAACTCAACGTAAATGGCATCAGGGGGAACGCTATCTGACGGGCCTTTAAACCCCATCAGATAGCGTTCCCCCTGTTTAACAATTCAATTCTATTCAGTTTATTTCTATAGCTCCAATTCACATCATGTCATCTCAGGTCACTTTCCAGTTCACCAGATCATCCAGTCAGATTGATTCAAAGTTTTCTATCTAAGGAAAACCAGCTGATTGCATCGACTCATTGACTCTTCAGCAATCCCTCACACTAAGCATGCTTGTAGCGACAGTGGAGAGGAAAAACTCCCTTTGAACAGGAAGAAACCTCCAGCAGAACCAGGCTCAGTGTGAGCGGCCATCTGCTGAGGCCCACTGGGGTTCAAGGAGACAGAAGCAGACATAGAAAAAGAAGCATAGATACAAAAGGCAACTGTCAACCAGCTCCACAGGCGGCCCCGTCCAGGAAACACACAGCCAGGCAGACGAGCTCCGAGCCAGCTCCCATGTCAGAGGATGAAGAGAGCACATCCAGTTAGTCACAGTCAGAGAAACAGGACTACACTGGAAAACAGGCCAAGCTCCAACATCTAGAAACAAAGGTGTTGATGGCAGCAGCACAGCTGATATTTCTCTCCAGGATGGAGTCACAGCCAAACAGCAACAGACCAGATGAAGCTACTATGAGAAAAAGCAGAGAGAGCAGAACGTTAGAGATTGAACTAACAGATTCTGCAGAGTGGGAGAATAGAGATAGAATGAAGCAGAATGATGAAAAAGGGGTCCCTATGTCCTCCAGCAGTCTAAGCCTATAGCAGCAGAACTATAGAGATAGCTCAGGATAACCTGAGCCACTCTAACTAGAAGCTTTATCAAAAAGGAACGGACTAAAACTGGTAGTTGATTTCCCAGCTACCCTTTGACCTGCAGCAGCTTCTCAGGGACATGTGGTTCTGAGACCCAAATGAGACAGAGAGGAGCTTCAATGAATTTCTTCCTGGTGGAAACACTTGGCTCCGCCCCATTTGTCCCGTTTCTACAGGTCAGCGCTCTCGCCTTCATAACCCTCATGTCTTCTCTGTGCCCTCCAGTTCTTCGCCATCTTCGCCTTCTCCACCTGCGGCAGTTATTCTGGGATGTTCAAGGTGTCGGTGGACTGCAAGAACCTGACAGAGAGCAACCTGGGAGTAAAGGTTGAGTTTGAGTATCCATTCAGGTCCGATCATTTCTCTTCTCTTAGTGCCTAATTGCAGAACGTCATTCATTCCCTCCAGAACCGCTGTATGATTCAGACCAGTCGGAACCGGTTTGCTTCATCTTTTTGCTAACTCTTCCTTCCACAGGCTCCATCAGGTCTACTTTACGCCCCCCACCTGCACGGGGGGGACGGAGCAGGTCTTCCTGGTCGGCGACTACTCTTCCTCGGCTGAGTTCTTTGTCACCATCGGGGTCTTCGCCTTCCTCTACTCCACAGCGGCACTCAGCATCTACCTCTTCTTCTACGAGAAGTACAAGGAGAACAACAAGGGCCCGCTGATCGTAAGTGTCCCCCTAGGGTGGGTGATTGAGTCCCCCCTGTTGGTCTCACTGCGGTGCCGTTTCAGGACCTGGGGGTGACGGCAGCCTTCGCCTTCATGTGGCTGGTGAGTTCGGCAGCCTGGGCCAAAGGTCTGTCGGACGTGAAGACGGCGACCGACCCGGACGACGTCATCACCATGATCGCAGCCTGTAAGGAGAAAGCCAACACCTGCCGCGAGGTCCACGACCCGGTCATGTCCGGACTCAACACCTCTGTGGTAAGTTAGCCTGAAAGCTCCAGGCCCTCCAGTACGGAGGGTTAAAGGGGACAAAACTAGATACACAAAATACAATTAAATAAATAACTAATTAGTACATCAATAGCTTAAAGGGGAAAGAATTCAATAAATAAATACAAATTTGATGTGAAATAAATAAATGTTCCATTTAAGTTTGAAAGGTATCAGTAAATATCATTCCAAAACAGTTAAAATCAATCCTCTGGACTTTGTTTCAAAGTTTGAAGACGTTTCTCTTCCATCCAGGAAGATTTTTCACTTCAAATGTCAGAAATAGCGTTTAGTTCCAGGTTTTATCCAGCAGCCCAACAAAGCCTGGTTTTAGTTTAGAAAACATGCAAATAGAAATGGATGAACGGGTCCCCCCCTTTGGAATGGGGGTCGTTTGGCTTCTTTGTTAGCCTGCAATGCCCCATACCTGTCTATGCCTCTGAAAGGGAAATGTAGAGGGAATTGTTGGCCTGGATGGATAGGCGAGGTCTTCTGTTCTCCTGTAAAGAGGTTGGAGCTGCGAGGATAGCGGGAAGGAATCGACTCTATTGCTGCATTGGAGGTTATTGAAAGCTGAAATCTTGGTTTGTCTTTCTTAACATAGATGGCTTCCTTCACTCTCGGTGGTTTGAGATTGCAGAAATACAGAAATCAAGAAGAATATTATTTAATAGTATTACTTTGATTTAGATATTATAAGGTAATGGATATAATGTTTATCTATTTAGCAGATGCTTTTATCCAAAGCAACTTACAAAGTAGGCATTAGAGTGAAGGGTCTTGCTCAAAGGCTGGTTTATACTCAGAAAGGTCGTCTGCGGTTGCGTTGCAGTGAAAACAGATATGCCCCGCCCCCTTCCACAGACGCTCTGCTGCACCTCTCCAAAATTGTAGGTGAGCACAGACAGGAGGCCTCTGATTGGTCAAATCTACAAATTACTCTATGTGTATTTCCTGTTTGGTTCCTTGTTCTGTTTGTCTGACCGCCATTGTGGAAAACGACTGGTGAAGATGGAGCAGCTAGCAGAGCGAGGTGCACGAGAACGCTGGGACCCTTTTTCCACCTGGATCCCCGCTCTTTTTGGCCCTCATGTCCCTCCGTTGTCGCACAAACTTGCCCCCACTTCCTCACCGCCTCGGCCGTATCTAGACCCACAGCTAGTTCTGGCGTTGTGGCGTGGAATAACATAGAGCAGACCACGCTTCAATATTGGGCATAAATAAAAAATATCTGCGACAAGCTCACTGCGACACACTGCTGCTGGAGGATAACCTACACCAGCAGCTCATTCCCTCTAGAGGGGAATCAAACCCAGTGCAGAAACTTGGGTTTAAGATTTGTTCATAGGCAATCAGTTAGCGATTTTGGGATATTTGGCCTTGATTTCCAGTTCAAATCACTTTAACTCAATAAAACTCCTTTCCCACTGGCTGTAAAACCTGTTTAAAAACAGGAACAATGGCCTGGTAGTGTCAGTGGGAACAGTTCACTGACGTGTGTCTACCCGGGTCGCGTTAAAATCTCCTCGGCTCTGATCGGCATGCTGTGGGAACACCAGACCGGGATCGGCCCACCAAATTACGCGATTCTATTGAATGCAATGTACGGACTTCAACACACCGCGTCAGACGCATCCGATCTAACAAGCAGAAACATGATACACATGGAGCAACTTCCTTCTATTTGCTCTCCATTGTTTACTTCCCTGATTTCTGTTGCTCTGATGACATCATCAAGGCTAACCCAGCGTGAAGGTGTCACCAGACATGCAGCTGCCAGCGAGGGGTTAGATCAGCTTTTTATGCCAGTGGGAAAGCAGCCAAACGCGGATTGTCAGCGGGTCGACCTGTGCTTGAAAAACGCACGTTAACCCGGTATTATCAATGGGGCTCAAAACTCTTCTTTGGTTTTTACTGAGATGTATCACTAGTAAACCTTCTAAAAGGTGCAGGGCGGGGGAG